>NW_010395677.1:0-1492 GCF_000710305.1 Buceros rhinoceros silvestris | reverse complement strand
GTCCAGAGGCGTAAGATTCAAGAGTCCTGCGTGGCTTATTTGAGAAAGCCGCAGCACGGACAAGATAGAGAGGACAGTAGATAGAGTAGAGGGGAAAACAAGATGTCCTCGAATCTCTCAACACGCCCCCTTTTATGAGTTCATTCAAAGAGGTGTGTTCTCCTTCCCGGAAGCTCGGGAAAACCACAGCTCTCCGGGAAGAAGAAAGCCAGACAACAGAAGAGCATCCGGTTCCACCATGTTGGACCCAGGACATATTATGAAAGAAAAAAGTAAATTCACGTACTTAATGATATGTCTTTGAAAACAAATTTGTTATTGTTATTCAGGTCATCATTTATGGTTCTGAAGTTCTGACATTGTATATTAGAAAACAGTTTAACAGTTTGCCGGTCTTTCACAGTAGACGTGTTTATTTTTGTTTTGTGCTTTTCAGAGGCAGTTTTTAGCAGATAGTTCTTGAAAATCCTGCCCCTGATTTCTTGACTGAGACAACTCCGTGTTCACCTATTGCCTAACTTTCTACCGTGTCAAATAAACACTGTTGGGATGGAAGTTGTTTTCTGCACACATAGTGTTTCTTGTAAAGTCCTCTACAGTGGTGAAGTAGTTTAAAACATTGTGTTGAGAGGAGGATTTTTTCTCATAAATAGAAAAAGTAGAAATAGCCATTTTTTGTTTGTAATGTTCAGAACAGTATCAAAGAATTTCACACATGTTTAAAAAAAACAAACATGAAGAAGAATGAAAATATAAAAGAAGGCTTTGATGGGCTTTTTTTCCTTGCATTCCTTTCACTAGCAAGCAGAA
Source organism: Buceros rhinoceros silvestris (assembly GCF_000710305.1). NCBI lineage: Eukaryota > Metazoa > Chordata > Aves > Bucerotiformes > Bucerotidae > Buceros > Buceros rhinoceros. The sequence continues at coordinate 682 of NW_010395677.1, read as the reverse complement.
ACAGGGCTCTGAGTGTTATCTTGGAGGGATTTACACCTGATAGGAAACCAGAGTGCATTTTGAAGGACAGAAGTATGTTGTTGTCTTTGGAATAGTTACTAAGCCTGGTAGCAGCATGACTGTTCACAGGGGATAATGCCTCCAGGCTTTAGGCAAATCATCGTGGAGGATGTGAGAATAACTGGTCCTGGGAGACAACAGAGAAAGCTGGAGCCTGTCAGATAGGCTTCAGCATCCCAAGGCATCTGATTCACAGTGAAATCCAGCAGAAATAAAGGTAATTTGTTACTCGGGTAACAAGAATTTAGGATCCAGTATTGTTGCTTATTTCTTTCCTGAACTGGTGTGTTGACATTCATGTTGCATGTTTTGCGTGCAGATGTGACTCTCTGGAGCTATGGGGAAGACTGGTAGTAAGATACAAATGTGTAGTTTTTACTGTGTCTTCGGCTCTGACATCTTGCATGTTTCTTATTTAACCCTTTTGAACTCTTTTAATGTATTTAATTTTCATATATTTAAAGATTATTTTTATTTTAGAAATTCAGCTATGCGTTTACGTTAGCCTTGTTAATGTTTGTGCAGTTGAAATGTAACATAATTTTAACAATAATGGGATCTCTATCTCCGGGCTGCAGATTTTAGTCCTGCAGTACTACTTGGAAATAAAGTTACCTAAAAT
>NW_010395676.1:0-2021 GCF_000710305.1 Buceros rhinoceros silvestris | reverse complement strand
CCTGGACGCAACCCTGTCCAACTTGCTCTAGGTGAACTAGAGCAGAGGGGTTGGACCTCTGGATCCCCAGAGGTCCCTTCCAGCCCCTAACATTGTCATAGCCAGATCTGTAGGACATTCTCACTTTAAGCAAAATAAATCAGTCTGAGTACGTATTCGGAAGAGTATTCCTGCCGTAAGGTTGGCGCTCTCTGAAGTATCGATGTAGAATTCAAACCCTTGTCATCACATCCCATCTGTATCCCTGAGTTTTTCGAAGGCAATAGGCAAGAGACTTCTGGAGTCACCTCTCCCACCATTCAGGTGATCACAGCAATCAAATCTAGTAACAAAGAGCAATAGTTTAAGCAATCAGGCAAACTCGGGTAGCAAAAAATAATTTTAAAGCAAAATCACCAGACAAGCTGGCACTTCTGCTGAACAGTACAGGTCAAATCAGCAAACACAATGCTGATCTGCTACAAAATGAGTGCACAGACTGCCATAACCACTCACAGTGAATCGAGCCAACAGCAGAAGAGCCAGAGGTTGGAAACATTAATGATCCACTCGCATTTTGTGCGTCACACCTGAATTAGAAGTAAAAGGCGGTACTTTGAAGAAGCAGGGGGAGAAAAGCCTTTTCTGATAGCACACTGGAAGGGGGGCGGGAGGAAGGATGCCGGCTGGGGTCTCTGCAGAAGCCTGACTGCCACCTCACACTGTCTGTACCAGGGTGGCTCTAATGACTGTTAGGAGACTTCAATCCCCAGACATAAGCAATGCCTGGTTATAATTACTGCCTTGAAGCAGCATAGAGCTGTGTACAGAGTGGCTAGAAGTTTTCAGGACATAAGTGTTTCCTTTCTTACTGGAATCGAAGTTACAGAACTGCTGTTAGAGACATTTAAATTATGGAGATTGATCAAGTCAAAAGAGGTACTAGTCAGCTTTCATAGTAGCAAACATACTTCATACCACATCTACAGCTGTGCTGGACAATAATGATATTTGTTCCATTTTTTTAAATATATTTCAAAAGCTTCTCAAATGCTTCAGCTGAAAATGGAATGTCATTCACCTTTTATTAGAAGGTCCAAAGAGTTACACATACAAAGATTTTCAAACTGAACCTACTAGGGATGAAAAGAGCTTCTAACCCACGTAGACGAGACACGTTCCTACAGACGGAATCACCGCTGCTGCAGTGTAATGCAGAATGGTGACAGCCACGTACAGGCACGTGGACAGGACCAAGCTAGATTCAAGCCTTCAAAGTCTTACAGCACTGGGTTCTGAAATAATTTCTAGCAAAGTCTGAAGAGCACAAAAAAAATTTTATCCATTGCTCTACAAGTTCTCATAATCTCACTTATTTACACCAAAAGCCTGAGGAAGAAGAAACAGTTCTCCCTTCAACATCCTCACACTCAAACTGTAAGACTTCTGAAGCATCAGTGCCACCTTGCCACCCACCCAGCTTCCGCAACAGCACCACATACTATTTAGGAGGGGTTTTTAGGGAATTACCAATTTTGCTTGACTTGTCTGGAATTTTAAGAAAACAAGTTGATACATCACTTTTTCCTTTTGCTCCCCCAAACAAAAGAATTCATTTCTAATTGTGCCTCCCTCCCCCCAAACAGCTAAAAAGCTCAAGACGCTTAGAACATCACAAACAAAAAGCCGTATCACTGACCTACCTTCCCCCACCCGCCGCACCCCCATTTCTTGCTGTATTTTGCTGAGTTTTGAGCAAGTTCTTCCACACTACCAGTTGGAAAATCTCCTATGAACAGTCACAAATCCCTAGTGGGTTCAGAGAATCCTTGACAGCTACCAAAAATACAACCATCAAAAGCCACATGACTTAAACTCTTCTACCACCTCCCTCAGTCACCTTGCCCAAGCCCTTCAGTACAGGTGTTTATCTGCTGATAGACCCTCGCACGACAGTACGCTGATGCCTCCCATGGAGACCAGACATCTGCAAATCCAGTGGCACTGAGAAACTGTCCTGGGTCCAACATGGAGGAACCGGA
>NW_010395675.1:15869-37698 GCF_000710305.1 Buceros rhinoceros silvestris | reverse complement strand
TATTATTATTAATTATTATTATTATTTCTTGTTATCTACTCTCTTTTCAGGAATTATGATGTAGGATCATAAAACTGTAGTCCATAAAAAAAGACTTTTCTTGCTTTGTTCAACAATATTAAGTGTTCTTAACTGTTTATGGTGTCAAACATTGAAGAAAATTCAGATAACGCAGTTCCAACTACATTAATAATGACTGATCATTTTTTTCCTTGCATAAAAGTACTCTTCACTCACAGAATAAAAGAATAAATCCTTATTTCTATGCTTTTTATGCAAAGTTTAGAATAGATCTAATACCTTCCCTCTTGCTTTTTTTTTTTTTTTTTTCAGTATTCAGTCTTGTTTTCAGGCCTACTGAAAAATTATCCCTTTCCCCAAATACATATTGGATCATGTAAATATATCAGGAAAGTGATTAGGAAACCAGAATAGTGTAGCAGACTCTAAATGTTGCCTCTTTAATGTTTTCAACCTTCCTTTTGTAATAACAGCAGTCCCTTTGTCTCTCACCATCACATCCCAGATTACTGGGAGTTACAAATGTTTAGGCCAAGGAGTCTCAAGGGTTATAGAAATATAATCATTGATTTACCATGCCATCCCTTGGGAGAATAGTCTGTCTATAAGCCTGGTAAAGTAATAGGGAAGGAGATGCTCTGCTCTGAGAATTTCAGTGAGTCAGTGAACATTTTCAAATGTTTACTTGAGCTACAGAGCTGAAAATGCATTCCTATGGAAATTGGGAGTGACAATAAAAAATACTTCTTATAATAACATTTCAAAGTACTGGTCAGGTTCTTTGCTTACTTCTTTTTAAACTTCATTGAAGCTTATTCTCTCTCTATAAAAATAATATCTTGTAGCATCCAAGGCATCTTGAATGTAATTGCTTCTCTTTAATTAATGTATCCAAAAATGTTTAACTAATCTGGAGATTTATTTGAAGAAGTGTAACTGCAAATTAGGTTTTGAAAACAAAAGGAGAAAACAGAAGTAGAAGGAATTAAGAAAACTCAAATTAATCTTATTCTGTAGATGAATTGATTTTTATTCCATTATTTACTTTTCCTTGATCTTTACCAGTGACCTTGATTTCATTTGTGCAGCAGAAACAGTTTACCACCTATTTGGTTTGCTTTTAATGAGAAGAGTGAAGAAAAAAAAATCCACAAAGAAATTAGAAACATATTTACTACTTTCTACTTTAAGATCCCAAAGCACTTAATAAACATTTATTAATTAAGCTTCATCCCCAATCCAGTGAAGATAAACATATTATAGATTTCTATTAATAGATGGGAAAACTAATCCACAGCATGCTGAAGTCCGTTGGCTACCACATGTGCAACTTGTGGCAGCCCGAGCCAGCAAGAGAAACCTGGGGCCTGATCCTTCACTGTTTTGGGCTCTGTATGTAACTGTCAACACCTTTGCTGGGTATGCATAAGGAACCGCTCGGGAAGCCAGCCTCTTGGATATGTTTCATTCACTGAGAGACATGGTTTAGGGACCCTGGCAGTGCAGGGTGAACAGTTGGACTCAATGGTCCTAAAGTTCTCCTCCAACCAGGTGATTCTGTGATTCTGTGACTTGTATAAGCAATTACACCAAAAAGCATAATGTTACCTGGTGAAGAGACTCCAATCACTAGCTCATTCTCTACCAAAACCCAGTTCCTCCCTTTTCTGACCACTTCACATGAGATACCATAGGGCTGTGTTCACTCTTTTGCCTTATAAAAGTGGGATCTGATTTTATAGAAATACAACTGAATAGCTCTGTTTCCATTTCTGCACTGATTTTTTCACTTATTTAAATTTCTCTGCCATCTGAAATTTTTCAGTGAACAAGGAAAGAAGGGAAAAAATGCTCCACCACTTTTTTTGATTTTAAAAAATAAGTTCCAGGTTTTTGCTTGCCTTGTTTATAAATCAAGAGATTTATTAATTGCCATTAGGACACAAATAAGGCAGTATAACTCAGTTTAGCAATGAAGTCAGTGTTTTTCCAAGCAATACAGTTAGTGCCTTATTAGAATCCCAGTGGCACTGGAGTATCTGAGGTGTGGAAAAAAAAAAGGTTAAACTGCATATCAACTACTGAAGGGAGCTGAAAGGATGTGGAGCCCAATTAAACCTTCAGCACTGCTCTCTCTCATAAACACTTGCTAGTTTATTCCCTCTGGAACATATTTCGAGGCAGCTAAAGTGGGAACCCAGCAAGAACCTTTTCATGAGATCTCTGTTATTGAGCCTCAGGTCCAGCCCAGTCCTTCTGGGTGAAAGGCTTCATACTCCCTCTCTATTAATCATCATCTGGCCTTCTAACACCTGGGACTGACTCCAACTCCCACTGTTGCTATATTGACAATATTCCCTGTTGATTTCCTCATTTTCTCAGCCAAGGCTAGAATGACCTCTTTAAAATTCTTTATAAACGTCAGTAATTGCTGCATCAAACTTCAATTCATTACTTTCCCAGGCCTCATGTATTTTGATGATATGAAAGTTGACCGCATTTACATGCAAATTGAAGTTTTATATTAATAAGGGCCAGTAAAAAGAGATTGCATGGTAATACTCCATTATGACTTTTAAATACATTTGCCCATGTCTCGACTTGGCATTAGCATGGTCAGACCATGAGGAAATCATGTTGGTCTGATTGCAATTTTGTTTTCCAATTGAAAGTACAATTTCATCAGGTTTCCCTGTCATTTCTAATAATGACTTAAGTTTGCTTGCTAAATTGAAGAATTTCTCCAGGCCTCTAGATGGGCTGGGAAACAGGTGAGGAGACAGCTGCTTCTATATGAAGTGCTTCATTATGAACTACCACTATATTCAACCCCATAAGGCTTGTTTGATGATAGAAACAAAATTACTGAAGGTCTAGTGCAGCTGAGATTGATTACCTTAAGCATATTAACTTTTAACTTAAAACTTTGGAAGCACAACTGTTCATTTGTGAACAAGGTCTTTAATACCCTGATCAAAGGGTCCTTAACATTTTATACTGCTATTTCATTGTTTGGCTTCAGATTTTGTATGCTGTTATACACTAGCAGGAAAAAAAATACAGCAACATTCTGCAGAATGATATTTGTATATGTTAATGCAAAAACTCAAGAAATTACTTTTCTAAACGTATTCAGTTAGGAATCCTAGACAGTATGTAGTTACAATGTCAAATCCATCACCCCAAGCTTATGTCATTAAAATAATGTTACTGTTATTGATTATAAAAGTCTGATTGCATTTCTTGCTGGACAATAAAGAAATTTTAAAAACCTTGTATATGAATGGCAGGTTACTGTAGAATTAAAAAAAAAAGAAAAAAGAAAACAGATCCCTATAGCTCTAATATCACAGATATTCCTAAATACTGTTACTTTTTGGGTGTGGTTCCATAGAGACCAATGATGATGCCAAAGAGAAAGAAATAACAAAGTCCTTCCTAAAATGTAGTTTATTGTGTAAACATCCTGGGTGATGCAAGCCACGCTTAAGCAAAAGTGTATGTGATATTATGTTAGAAACTCAAGCAAAGATGCAGCAAGTTTATTCATGTAGAGGCTTTCTGTACTCTGAGACCCCTCAGGGTCTGTGAGACTATGAGGGGGAAGAATACAGAGTAGTTTGTTTGTGCAGACTCTTGCTTTCCAGTAGAATCTTCTGTAATAAGACTGTAATATGTGACATTCCTTGAATGTGCACATTTGTCATTAAAATAATTTTGGAAATAACTGATGTGGTATAACTGGACTGTACACTTACTACTTAAAAATTAAGTTGTTGATCCAGCAGGACCATCTGCTTAGGCAGATCTCTCCTCTTTTTGCAAGTCCACAGACTTATGTCAGAGAAGGATTCAGGCTCCTCTTACATGAATTCTTATGTGGATATTGGAGTTGGAATTGATAGCTCAATACCGTTTATATCTCCTCCAAAGTGTCGCTTGCATAGGCCAATTAGTCGGATGACAAAGCTCAGTTTTATTTAAAAAGTCTTCATCTTCTGTTTTCTAACAGAATTATTTTGCTCTTTTATATCAGGTAAGTTTTCAACAGCAACTTGAATACAGAGAGGTCAAAGAGCCTATGATAATACCATAACATCTCTTATCAGTGTTTATAATAGATATTTAGGATATTATACCCTATTTGCTATAAAAAAGTACTATGAATTAATTTGGTAGTTCTGCCTTCCGAATAAAAGCAACAACAAGTAAATTGCTTGTCTTAATAAAAGGTCTAGAACAAAGGATAATCATATGGCTAAAGCAATGAACAGCTCTTTTAGTCCAGTGCACGAGACCAGTGCCTCTTTCACAAACTCTACAACCCTTGCTAGCAGCCTGAGCATAATAGTCAAGAACAGAATGAATCTAAACTCTCCTTCAACTTCAGAAGTACTCCTTGCATTGCCCAAGACAGCCTGAAAACTCAGCATGAGAAATCTTTGCATTCAGTGATGCTAACTCCCTCCTTCATAATAAAATATTGCTTGCAGCTGCTTGGTCTGTATTTCACTCTGCCTGGGAGCAGTAGCAGAAGGGGTTTCTTGCCTCTGGAAAATCAGTTCTTCAGGTCTTAGAGAGATGTTTTGTTTGTCCTGGTAGTCTCTGTTATGGTAACTTGAAATAACAGAATTGATAGTGAGGATATGGGTGCAGGAGTTTTTCTTTGGGAAAATGTAGACACTGTAATTATGTTTGATTTTCTGCTGAAATGGTCTCGTTTAAATAGAAAATAATTTCCCTTGAAATACCTGAATAAGTCTTTGTGTGTAAACATATATGCGTGTTTATAAAATGGTTAAAAACCTCAAAATCATTGAATTGCTTAGATTGGAAAAGGTCTTTAAAATCATTGAGTCCAAAGGTCAAATCTTCTACCCGAAGAAATAAAGCCTGTAGATAACACGTAACTTTGAGAAAGAAAGAGCACCAATAAATGAAGTGGTACTTAGGAATGTCTGCTGATGATCAGAGTAGATTTCAGGAAATCATTTGCACAGTTAAGATTTTAAAAAAGAAGATTACAGAATACCATGTAAGACCACCAACAGGAATCCAAAAAGTGCAAACAGTGTATATAAGAACTGGTGCCAAAAGAGAATGTAACAGGATCAGGTAAGCGCTTCAGAGCCTAAAGAGAGGAAGACTTAGGTTATCTGTGCAAATGCAGACTGTTATTAAAAGTATAAGAATATCCAGAAATCATAAGTGAAGCCATAGTTAATATGATAGAGAAAACTTAAATTCCTTCTTCTTGAAACTGTAAGCAGTGAGAGGCAGAAGGACCTGCTTAAATGTTTTCTTTTCAAAGCTAGGTTAATAGTCAAGAGAGGTGGCACAAAGCTAATTTCTTCCAAAATTTTTACTTTGGACACATATTTCCGGTCATATTTGTAAGATTTTTCATGGAGATTTGAAGATTTGATATCAAAAGTCAATTGCAACTTAAACCCAACCAAGATAGAAATAATACTTAACTATTTGACAAATTTAAAGAAAGATGGGAAATAGACTACAAAGATCGATTTTAGAAATCGGGGCTAAGGGAAGAGTATAGAACCTCATACCAAACACCAAACTAGTAATTCTCTTCTGTGTGTGCTCTTTTATTGCTACTAATTATTACTGTTCTAGACTGGATGGGACCAGGTTTTTCACATTTCTCCCCAAGTCAGGACAGCTACCTCCCCCACCCTGTACAGAATTATACAACTTAATCTGGGGAACGGTTATTTCTATGGTTAATGGAATACGCACATTCCTCTGGAGATCAGTTCCAGAGGTCTGTTTCCTCATCAATCCATTGCTAACATAAAAGCTGGAATAACACCAACAGTGAGGACTCAAGACTCTCTGACCTCTGACTTCTGAAGTGAGTGAAATGACTGAGGTGTTGGTACTATCCTCAAACTCCTCTGAGAGGGGAGCATACCATGTATTGTAGTTGCACTCTAGTATTTCAGAAACATAAATTAAAAAGAGAATAAAGGTTTATATAATGTGTTACTTTACAGCTATGCATAGGTTAGCAGTTTGGTGCAACTGACCTATGCATTGCTCCAAGAGAGATGTGAATTTCTTGGGAAAAATTAGGAAGAGATTGCTGAATCAAGAAATATATATAGGGATAACGCCTTCCAAGAGGTGGCAGAAGGAACTGTTGTTCTTCAAGCTGAGAAACAGAGATAGTTTCAGGAACAGTTATCTTCAGTAACATTAAAATAATAGAACAGTAAAGTAGAAAGCAAGAAATTCTTAATCTTCATTGAGCATAAGAAAAGTAAGGTATTATACTGTAATTGTAGAAAATCAAGTTGGAGACTGGGTGGCAAATGCAAGAAGGTAATGACAGCTGTGTTGGCATAGACTGCCTGGAGTGGCTGCAGAACCCCCACCTTGGAGGTGTTAGAGAACAGGTTGATGACATTGTCAGAAAAGATTAACCTATAGTTGTTTCAGGACCTGGCCATGGGAATGTATTACATGGTTTCACAAATGCTTTCCAGCCCCATTTGCTGAGAGGTGACTATAAAATTTTAGGCTAAAACAACAAGCAACACAGGTATTTCCGTTCTCTAACTTTGATTAAAACTGTTTGCAGTATCTCAAACGTTTCTTAGTATGGTTTGTATTACTTGCTATGACTTGTGCATTCATTTAACGTTTATTTTACTCTGAAGCTACACGATAGTCTTTCTTTTTGATGTTGACTGGGAATTATTAAAATACAGCTCAATAAACAAGTATTACTAGATTTTAGAATTAACTTTGTAAAGGTTTCTGTAGCAAAAGCCAGAGATATCTGGGAGAAGGAAGAAAAGGACTATTTTAGGTTATACAAATCATTGTGTCTAGATTACCCCAACACATATTTCTCATTTCCATTTAAAAAAGGCAAAGAACAGGGCACATGCCTGAATATGTGAAGGACTATGTTGTCCTGCTATCCACTACTATTAGTTGCAGTCTAGAGTAGGCGTTCTTTTCTTTTCTTTTTTTTTTTTTTTTTTTTTTTTTTTTTTTTTTTTTTTTTTTTTTTTTGTGGGCATTGTCTGAGAGGTGGTGGGGTTCAAACAGCACCTTTTGAAGAAAAGCAGCAGTACCTCTATCCTGTATGCTGGTGATCCAAAATAGTAGAATAGCAAGGTTGGTGGAATAGTAGAGTAGTGAGGTAGAAAAATCATGAGAAAGTGCTGGATGGCCACACCTGGCTGTATTTTACCCTCTGCCTCGGTTCTCCAGAATATTAGCTTCCATTTAAGTATATTTATGATCAGGGTATTAAAAGGTTTTGTGGATTTTTTTTCATTTTCATTTGGCTTTTAAAGGGTATGAAGTGTAATAAGAGTACTTTTTCCTTTGTGCAGGAAGGTAAATGAAAAGATTTTTCACTCTCTGTCCTAACTCATGTATATAAGGACGATACCAGAATTAGTCCTTTGATATGGGAACATGGAAGTATACAGTCTGGTCATATTCAGTTTAACTAGACAAAAGTTGCTTTAAGAGTAGTTGGTGTGGGTCATGATAGCTATTAATTTACATTCATCAGGCCTTGTTCTTCTCCTTACAAGAGCTGTGGGTAAGGCAGACTCTACTGCAGCAACCCATACTTCTATTCTACATTAATGCTCACTTTTCTAGCCTCACTGTGCTCCGTCTGCTGCAATCTAGAATGTGGAGTGGTTTTGATATGAAATTCTGAGCAAACTGAAACTGATGGGATTATTACAAATATTATTGCAGCCAGTTTTTCTCTCTCTTCTGTGATACAGAGAAAGACCAACCTTGTAGCTGCTCTTTGGTTGTTGTTTCTATACTTTTTTTAAAAATTCACGTAAACCTTTATTCTCTATGGCAATTTAAAACAGAAGCAGAAAAAGATTGTACATATTATATTTACCTATTAAACCAGACAGAAATGTGCTTATCTGCTTTATGACAAATGTGGCTTTATTTTAAAGCATTTTGCAAAGGCCGTGACTATGATTCGTCACCTGATTATCAGCTGTAAAGGTTTTTATTAAATACCGTCACCTCATTCATCGTTTTCATATGAAAGTAGTAAACAATGACTATTGCATACATAACTCTTCACTACTGTAAAAGCAGAGGGATGAAGTGTGTTGTCCTTCCTGTGATATTTCAATTTAAACATGGCTGCATTGCAGTAATGTCACATCTCGTTTACACTGCGGACTTGGTGGGAGACAGGGATCATTACAGGAAGAACACTGAGAAAAATACATTACACACCAGTCATAACCATAAAAGAAACTAAAGAGAATGAGACATACTGATGCACATGCAGCTTTTGTAATAGAAGAGAAGAATAGGATTGCACTGAGAAATGTACAAAGGCAGTAAGTTTAGAAGAGAGTTACCACTGCACTAACTTGTCAAGCTTGAGTCAAATGGTATTACTTTTGACACCTCTGGCTACAGTACATTGCTTTTGGATTCAGTTTCTCCACTTTTCTTTGGCTGTTGCAGTAAAGGCAATTCCCTTGTGCTTTGATTGTTGAGATTATGCTCTTTTATATAGCTTCCCCTTTCTTTTTCCTTCCCTCCTCTTTTCTGTACCAGCATTATGGGCGTAAGCGAAGATCGTGCAGATCGCTGTTATGTAGTCTAAGTCAGTCATTGGGTTAGATAGCCAAAAGTAAACAGAATACTGTACTGTATGCATTATTTTTCATTGCATAATAATAAGATTAACATTATTAATTAAAGTTATCCATACATAGAAAAAATAACTTCAGTAGGTATTGAATTTTTATATATCTATATGCTCATATACGCTCCATCAGTGTCAGCAGAAGTACTACTCAGCTACTGCATTTTCAATTTTTTTTTTTTTTTTAAAGCACTGGTGTCTTTCTATTTGAGCCCCCATTGTTTCAGGTCAGAAAAGTTTGTAGCAATCTGAGAATGCATCCAGATTTCAAGAGTTACAGGAGAGCCATGAGCACATCATCACTGGACCCGACAGCGTAATACTGTGGTTGGTTTAGGGATATATCACTGCTCACATGAATTTTATATAATTGTCTCAGACCTGTGTAGTTTCCATGCTGCGTGTATGACCATGACTGTTGTGACGGTCCTGCCTTGCATGCCTTGCAGGGCAGTGACAAGGTGAGATCAAAATGAAGTTGTGAGTTCAAGAGCAGACTGTTTTTATTGCCAACTGAGTTTCAACAGCACGTCAAAATCATACAGACCAACAGCCAAAAGGGAAGCAACAAAATGCCTGTAAGCCTGACTGGTAACTTGGTCCTTCTTCTGCAACTTGAGGTGGAAGACCAGCAAAAAAGACTAATAATATGGTGGAGGAAAGGGAATCATTAGCTAGAGAAGAGGTGTGACATGAAGGGCTGTATCTAGGCCTGCCTTACTTGCTGTGATCTCTGTATCCTTTACAACCTGACTCTTCCTGAGATGTGCTGCATCGTTCCTTGATAATTTCGACTGAAAATTTTATTTGCTATTGAAGTATGAGTGGGAAACAGCAGAACATACTCCATTACCAGAGCTGGGAATGGACAGAAATGTGGGCTCTGTCATTGGCTAAAACTCTTCAGACTAGTCATCTTCAAGTGTTGGGTGTTTCCTTTGCTATACAGTGAATTAGAGGTAGAATTATTCAGAAATTAGTACAACTTTTGATTTTTAGGGTACCAGTGAATTAGTCTGTCAGAGGCTAGTTTGTTAATTTCTGGAAAAAGTAACCCAAAATCAGTATTTTTTTTAATGTCCTACTAAGACTTGAGAATTTTACTTGTTTACAACTCTTGAGTAAAACAGTCTTGGAAACCATTTTAATAACCAGAAGTACAAAAAAAAGCTATTTGCAGGAACATCCAAATTCTACGGAATAGAGGAAGGAAAATAAGAGAATTAATTGTGAGAGTATTTGCTACATTTTTAACTAAGGAATTTGCTAGTTTATGAACATAGAAATGTAATAACAGTCTAGTCATCAAATTCTGTGGTTTAGTATTTCACGTGCTGTATTATATAAATGTTCTCATGTAATTATTGATGTAATCTTAAAAATAGTGTATTTCAACTCTCATCGATGTGCTTCAAATGTGATTTTGCTAGTGGTTACTGGTGTACACTAATTTCAGAAGAAATGTAATCATGGTTTATAATAATCTGTTTTTTCTGACGTCATAATTATTATTCTTTAGCATAAGCAGTTCCTCTTCTTCCTTTATTTATTACAAGTATTTATTTGCTCTTTATTCTGAGTGATCATGCCATCTCATTTTTGGTAAAGAATGTAAACTCCAAGGCATTGGATACGGGATGAAGAAGCATAGTTCTCCAAGATACTTCTGAATAGTGCTCTTGTCTTCGAACAGGATAATGGCTACATAACACAGTTAGAAGACCAGTCCCACAAAGTAAATAACTGAGTTTATAAGCAGTTTTGTTTTCATCTTGATTATGGTTATTTCCAGTTTTATAAAGCTAACATAATATACTCTGTATCAATTTTGGTTTTCAGTGTTTGTTTTGGGCCACACTGATTATCCTCTCCAGTAATACTCAGGCCCTGCCATCTTCAGTGATGTTTGTTCTGTAAATGAGTTGTAGTACACACAATAGCAAAAAATTCTCAGCAAGTTTAAATACTCAGAATCAATCTGTATGATGTTTATGCCGTTATAAAATATCTGCAGTTTTCTGGAATAATGGACACACAGGGGCAGGTAGTGAGTGAGACTAAAGGACAAAGTATGTAGTGAGACAGACATATGGTTATTAAGCACAGTCTATTCCTGCAATTAACAGAACTTTCTGAAAACTTCTTGACTGTCTGTTCCTTTATGCTTTCCTCAGCTTCCTTTTTTAACCTTTCATCTACAATACCACACCCCTCACATCTTTTTGCATGTGTATCCCTTCAGTTGGACTTTTCTTGTACTTGGCAGCCTTTCAGTACTGCAGACCCCTAAATTGTTTCTCCCTGTAACACTATGTTAGGAAAGGAAGCATTACATATATATATATCTAATTTCACAGAAGGAATGGAACTAGGTCTTCCAGTAATTAGGAATAAGAAAAGTAGTTTAGCAACCCTATTTTATTTCCAGAAACATAAACTCTATTTTGCCAATTCTGTTGTTATTATTACTGTGAATCTCAAAGTACTTGATATTTTTCACTTAAGGTCCTAAGTGCTGCCTGGAAAAAATTGTATCAGAATCCTAAATTATCCTATTTAAAATATATACAAGTATTTGCAATGTTAGGTGAAGTCTGAGTAATAAGTAACACTTATAAAAATCTTACAAATTTTAACATATGTTTTGACTGGTGTTTTGAAAATGGAAGAGGTATGAAAGAAGAGTTATACTTTATTTTCTATATACTCCTTCCTTACTAGGAAACATTGTTGTCATAAGACTATTTTTTGAATGAATGTGATGATACTAGAATATGGATAAATTTGTAGTCTCTATCCAGTGTGTATCCGCACCTGACAGGTGAAATTTGTTGATGCAGCATCCCTCCTGGCATTCTCATCTACACTTTCAGTGCATAGTTCACCTCCTTAAACTTATAAAGATAATTTAAAAAACTAAACCTCCTGAATTTTTTGTCTTCTGGCACTCGTAGAATCAGTCTCGAGGAGAAGAGACAGCGCAGAAAGAACCGTGCTTCGACTATACCACCCAAGGAGACCTTCCGGTGTGTTCTTTGCAACCGGTCTTGCCTATCCCGCATTGGCCTTTTCAGCCTTCAGCGCGCTTGCAGTGAGCTTGGGTAAAGCCCTTCCCAAATCTTCGTCCGCGAAGCCAAGCGATGATGAATATATTTTAATAATATTTTAATACATTTTAATATGGGATGTAATTCTGGTACATTATTGTTTTTAATAGTAAAGAACTTCTAAAAACTATTTGGGATCTGAAGAGAAAAGGAGCAATAGGCTTAAATGTAATAGTGACTAATAAATCTACCCCATTTTGGACTTTATAAGATGTCCCTGTTTATTGTTGAAATAAGTGGAAGTCTTCATTTCACCTGACAACAGTTATTATGGGTGTACCAGTCCTGGGGTGCTCTTTGGTCTACTCAAAGTATAGGGAAGTTTCCTCCTCCATCAGTCTAGCTCTTTCTAACTTGACTTACTCTGCCTCTGCACAGAAGACCAGGATTTAGCCTTGGTATTTTAGAAAAACTTGTACAGGATTAGGAGAGTGGACACCTGGGTGTATTCCTTCAGTGCAGTGGTGATGGCTGTATTCCCAAGCATTCTGTCTGTGCTAGCCTGCTTTGACACCTTTGGGTAGCTGGAAGGGCTTTAAAACATCTTACAAATTAATCCAGCCTGAGGCTGGATTAGCTGTAGTAATGGACAGCGTTATAAGGGTTTGCAGGCACACAGCCATCTACACCTTGACAGGCTTGCTGCACTTCCAATAATTTATTAAATCTTTGTCAAACTTTGAAAGAGACTGTCAAGATGTTTCATCATTTTTTCTTCTTATGCCATTTTTAGTAAATTTATTGCACATGAAAAAAAGACATCCCTAGGCATAGCCCAGGAGCACTAGGGCAAGTTTCCTCACTCTTCTGCCAATGTGTTTCTGTCATGCCCTGAAGGTAGCACCTGGATCGAGAGGGTAGTTCTGTTCATTTCCTTGGCCTCTCAGCTGACAGTATTAACCAGCTAATTAGTGCTGATAGGAGTGCAGGTTTTTTTATTAAGCAGGAGCATCTTATTTCAATTTTTTTTTTACAATTGTTTATAATAGTTCTTAGTAGCTTACAACTGAAATTCTTTTTTTCTTATCAATACATCACATGCGCATTCTGCTTTACGAGTATAGGGCTGCTTGCAAGAGTAAGATTCCTAGCAGACGGTGTGTAACGTCTGTTTCAGAGAAAAGGGCATTTGGAGTGTTTGGGAACAAAAACAGATCTGAAAAATTGTACACAGGGGTGAAAAGAGAAACACAGCTGAGCTTCTCCTACCATTCCTAACAATATCTTTTTTCACTTCTGAACTGTGACTAGCTCCTGAACATGTTCTCTATCCTTGTGTACTTGGGGGTGTTTTGCTAACAGAGCCAGATACAGCTGCTGCTGCTTGTGAAGCATTATTAATTTTGTGGACTTTGTAACCTTGGAACAAGTCCATGGCCTGACGCTGTTTCAGGGGATAAGTTTTGAGCTTCTTATTTAGCTTTTATTGTTTTTACTCAGACAAAGGGCTGAAAAATGTAATGATGGTAACACATTGCAATCCTTCATTGGTAGTATCCTGCTATTTTAGTTAAAAGTAAACCAAGATTCCTCACAGTTGTTTTGTCTTAGGAAATCTGGAATCTTACCTATACCCTCAGCAAAACCTTGGGTGTTTTGGCTGTTTATAATTTTTGGCTGTTAGGCTTATTAGTTCGGTTTTAAATCATCTGTGTGTTTCCATTAATCCGGACTTACACTACTGTTTGTCGGTAAAGAAGTACAGGCCAGATAATAAAGTACTTTTGTTGAAAAAAGTAAAAAACTAGAACTGTCGTGGAATATTTTATACAAAGCACTGAAAGTGAGGAAAGGAGTGGGAAGCTATAACATAGTTAATGTGTTTATGTATCTTTTGCTGTGTACACAAAGAAGGCAGCACGTTTTCCCCTAATGTTCGCATAGTGCCTGGAGGCTGGGAAGCAAAAGAAGGGAGATAAATGAAGAAGGAAGGAAGAACGCAAATTGGCTACAAGGCAAGTTAGTGGTTCATGAGCCTTGCTCTGTCTTTGATCTAGTCTCATTAATGAACAATTTTGCAAAGTTTCAAGTTCTCTGGTTGCAAGACAAATTCAGCTTAGGTTACTCATGCAGGTGTGCATGGGAAGGAATGACACGAGAAATCTTCCAAAATGTTGCATTCTTCCAAAAATGTATTCCTCATTTCAGCTTAATAACTTACAGAATTGTGGCTGAACACCACTTCAAGACATGAAAGGATCAGATGTTAATAAAATCAGTTTTGAAATGTACAGCTTAAAGCAAGGGGGAGGAGAGAGTCCTGGATCCAATCCACCATGGAATGAACAACTTTACTGAAAAGATGCAAAACAAGTATATCAGCTTATTCTATTTCAGCTGAGTCATCTGCAGCAGTGAAAGAGTGCTTGCTTATGGTGAAGATAATAAACAAAACTATCAACTGCTCCTAACTGATGATAGATATCAACTTATTTGAGAAGAATGATCTTAAGGATGGTACCTGATAAACTCTCCCTTGACTTTAACATAAATATTGCTATGTATCATCTGGACTGTAACAGCTAATAAGTTTGTGAGCAGCTAGTCTCATCATGATTCTATAAGAATTTTGATCCCCGTATCTTGTTTGAGGGTGAGTTATGTTACATGTACAAGAATTGATAGTTCTCTGCAGTCTTTTTTTTTAGCTAGAAGAAAGTCTTATCTAAATTAGTTCCTGAAGTTAAATAAAGCATTGTGCAGATCCTTTCTAGAAAGTCACATGGAAAGTATCTCTTATTCTATGACTCTGAACTTAGGGCAAAGTCATCTCCTTCAAGAGATACATTTTTAAAGAAGCAAGTAGGACTCTCTGTGCACATATTCACGAGATTGGCAGGGAAAAACGAGAGAACTTAGCTTTTTCTCTGGAGTGTACAATTTTGGCATAAGACTGGAAAAAGAATCTGTGCAAAAACTTATCTGATTCAAGTAGAGGTGTAGGAGGTAGGTATCATCATATACATCAGGTATCATCATCTGTAGACTTGACACAGGGAAACAAGAGTGAGTGTGTGCAGGAATGGCATTGTCTGATGTTTATGTTTTTTTTGTCATACAAAATAGCATAGTTAAATATTGAATTAATAAAAATTTTTGTGCCAAAAAAGAGTCATTGTCAAAATTTCCTAAACACAATCCAACATCTAAAGCAAGCAAGGCACAAATCCCACAAAAACAACTGTTTTCATTGTATACATCTGATTTCTCAGGCCTTCTCCGTCATGTCCTGTACAAGACAAGACATTCTGTAAAGAAAAATACTGTGATCATCTCTAATAATACTAAGATGCTTGTAATACAAAAGTATCAAAAAGATGTGTTTTTGTGAAATACCATCTCTGGTAGCAGTTCTAGTCCTGGTCTTTCTTGCCTTTCAAGTACTTGAACTCAAAATGATACTAATATTTTAAAACTTTTAAAACTATTCATACATAGTATTAATGTGTCTGCTTTTACCATTTGAAACATGGAATTTCTAAACTATCTTTTGTTTTTACCTGATATTTTTACTACATTTTCTTTATAGGCTGTCTTGTAGGTATCTCTTATTCATCTATAGCTAATCACCTGATTAGACGGACAGATCAAACTAACATTTGTTTATTAGACTGCTTCTTTCAGTTTTCTCAGAATGACATATTTTAGGCTAATTTGACACTAATTATGCAATTCCTTATGCCTCAAAATAAACCATTTTAATCTGATGAGTAACAGCAATACATTTGCCACCTTAAATAGGGATCTTTTAGTAAGTAAGTGGATGGGAAGAATTATTTAATCTCATGATGTTGAAGCTTAATAAACTTTCTACCTACTTATGAACTGATCCTTTCAAAGCAGCCAACTGGAAGGGAAGCAGGTGTGCAGATGTCAATGAACCCATAGTTACTCAATGTAGAACATATTTGCTAGTTGCTGTATTATATGAAGATATCCATTAAGTGGAGATATCCAAATAAAGACATAAGAAATTTGACAATATGTTCAATAAATTACTTTATTTTCTCAAAATTCTTCAAACCTAATAACTGATGTTTATGTTGAACCTTATATATATATGTTATATATATATGCTGAACCTACATATACCTTAATTTTGCAGAAAGCAAAGCATCTTAGCTGTACTTCCCTACATATTTAATTTAGATTTCACAGTCATACAGGCAGACCATTAGGAAAACACAGATAGCTAAGTGACAGAGATATAAACTGCATTATCACAAAACCTGAAACCCACAATATATGGCTTTAGTTATGAAGGAGCTTCTAAAATCAAACCTTTATTTTTATGAAATTGAACTGTAACCCACATTTGAATAGAGTACTTAATAAGTGACTGGGGCTACCAGAGTGTTAAACAGGAGACTGGAGTACTGAATTCCATTTCTTTCACAGCAAGTATGAATGGCTAAAAAAGACTAGTGGTATGACATACTTTGCATTCCACAATAAATGATGAAGTATGGAAAACTTTCAAACATTATCCGATCACTTATGACCTAGTGACACATCAGCATTTAGAAACAGTTTTATAGAAGAATAGTACATTTTCTAAACAAAAGGGTTAAGAAAAAAAAAGTAAGTAAGTTTTGAGGCAGCCTCCTTGGGATAATGTCAGGAATGTGCACTATAATCTAGAAGGGCTGGGCTTGAACTTTGAAATACATATTCCAGACACAAGTGACAGAGGAGGAAAACCATAAATGCATTATGCCCAGTCCTGCTGCCACTCAAATAAACAGCAGAACTAGTATTTGCACTTGTTGTGTTTTCATTCCTAGAACTTTCCCTGCTCAAAACGCCACCTGCTAGCAGATCTGTGAATTGTATCAGGCAAGGACAGACTTCCAGGGGGCTGACTCTTATTCTGATGTCAGCAAGAAAAATCACCAAGGTACGTGCAACTAGACATTTTGAGAGAAAAAGACGTTATTTGAATCTGTGGATTAATACGGAACTACCCAAGAAAGGCGGTGATGTAAATGAAGTGCTGATACACGCGGCCTGATGTGCATGTTTTCTGGAACATGGATACTGAGGGTCTTGGAGAAGAAGTAAGAGAAGCATCATACCAGATGTATTCAGCAGCTAAGGGTATCAGTCCTAGGATTGAAAGAGATGCAGCCAACATAGCTCTTTCCATCTTTATTGATCTTAAATCTATCCATAAAAAATGTTTTATATATACAACATATGTTAGTTCTCCAAACCTCAGTAAGATAACCATTAACTGCAGAATATTCTCTTTATTCTTCACCTTTATTGCTAAAATATCAGAACAATGAGTTTGCCAGGTTGCATAATCAAAGGCTGTTTGAATGAATCTGCCTTCAGAAAGAGGTAGAGAACAAATTGCAGTTAACTTTTTTATTATAAAAATCATCAGACCATCACTGTAGAACAACTTTCTTTTTAAAAAAGAGATTATTAATGGATCTCTTCCTAAACAGATTACAATTACTTTTCGGAGCAATTTCTATTTTATTTTCAGCATGAAAATATCATGGAGCCAAATGATGGTACACTGTATCTTGTTGTGTTGTAAATGTATTACTGTTATTAATCTTTACTTTGGCAGCTGTTTAGCTTAACTTCTTACCTAGGAAATGTATAAATAATGCCTGTATTAGGAAGCATTGACACCCATCATAGTCTGCCTTCCAGTTGGCATAAATAATAAATTAAAAGTTAACTACTCTGACTGCCTTAATGACTTGTGCGGAATGGAACTTTATTTTGGTGGGACAGGATGGGCACAAGATCTAGACACCAATAGGGATCAGAAGACCAGGGCTTTTCCTAATTGTGGTGGTAATCTGTTTTACACGTCACATATGAAGTAACTTACTTCAGGAATACACTGGCATAGTTTTTGAGCACTTTTAGGTTCCTTCATGTTCCCACTGAAAGTATCTTTACTTAGTTAAATATGACTGAATATTAAATGCACAGGATGATTGTACTTGGTCAAGTCCCAAGGTGTTTTTCTCAGTCAATTACAAAGTAAGAAATACAAGAAATTAGTTCACCTGTTCAGACCAAAAGCCTGAAAATCTCTTAAGCTTCTCATTGAGTTTTGAATTTCATAAGTAACCATATTCCCTTAGACAAAGAAAACATTGAGTTTGGATTTTAACGGTGGTTTGCCAGTCTTCTAGCTCCTTGGCCAGTCAGATTTGTGAGCATCGTTGACTGTACAATAACTTATCACTTTACTGTTTTCTTCATGTATAAGTTAATATAGTTTTAAGATATATTTACCTGTCTTTTATTGTTCATCAGAAGTCAGGAATTGTAATAATGTTTCCTCTAGATGTCCCTTAGGAATTTGTGATAAACTTAGGACATGTTTGACATACTTGACATGGCAAGCATAGGATAGCTCACATATAAAAAGATACGTAGGCCAGAATGTCAGAGTTTTTTGGTATTTGACCTTTTAATGTAATGCAGTTTGAAGTCCCAAGTTTCATCAACCAAATGTAGTTATTCCCTAATTTTCAGGTCAAAAGTATATATTTTTTATGTGGAAGTGTGGAGAAATGCCATTTCCTTGATGAACAGAACAAGTAGGAAGATACAGTAAGATTTCCTGAATTCTGTTACTGCAGCTACTCTTTCTTTTAAAATACATCTACCTGATGCAATATATACTGTGTGTAGCAGAACAGTGTCTCACACGTAGCTTATCTCTCCCAAGGATTGCACTTGAGCATTCCTGTTAAATAGTTTAGTAATCAGTTGCTTTAAATCCTATAGGATTTGCACAACAATGTGAATATTCGTTTTCAGTAGTAAGTGGAAACTACTTTTGGAGATTTATTTTCTTGTTGGTTTTTGACAAAGTATACAAAACTTGCAGTTGTTTTGTGTGTGCGTCTGAGTGCACATGTATCCTGAAGGTTTGTTTTACTTCTCTTACTCCTTAGCAAAAAACCCCATAAATATTAATTGATCTGTACTTGAAGAAACAAATTTACTGAATAAGATAAACATGCATTTAATTGGATTTTTTAAACTTTTTTTTTTCCCTCTCACTTATGAGGAATATGCATAGAATATCCCTGTGTTTGCTTATAGCCCTAATTACTAAAACTTTGTTGTGGTAGAAAATATTGTTGTGTTGATTATAAGCCACAGTGTGAGAACAAAAATTTCTATATATATATTTTTAATTTATTCTTGGTCTTCACTCCCAGATTTCTGTCTGCCAATTTGCTTGTCTTCAATGAAATGTAATTAGTTTAAGTAGGGCATAAAGGTATACATGCCCACAACAATACCATTTTTACAAAACAAAAAAACTGAAGGCCAGATTGTATTACACCCTTCCCCCTGGCCCCAGGGAAAAAGAAAAGGAAGAGTGATTCTTCCTCATCAGTCATAAATAGAGGCAAACCTTCCCTCCCCCCTGCCCCAACCTAATATTTTAGCTTCCAAGATTATCTGTATCTAATGAAATATTGCTACACTTATATTTTGCAAGGTTTTGTTGATTAAATATGATGCTTCTTACTGGTTCCTAATACTTCCAGGTGTTTATACAGTGCTTTAAAAATCATTTGGTAAGAGAAAAATATTTTATTAATAAATTTCAACAGGAGTAAATTAATAGACTTGTGTGGTAACTAATTTTTCAATAAAACATACTTTTAAATTATCATTGGTGCCATGTTTCTGTCAAGTAATACAGGTCTTTATAATTTATTTATTTTTTTTTTTACATCTCATATTCCTGGTTTCAGTTTGGATTAGAATTCACAGTTTTCCCAAGTGAGCAAAAGGCAAATTTCACTTTTTCTGGGTTTACTTGTTCATTGATGAAGTTGAAAGTTATTTCTAAACAGAAAGGAATTCTTGCTGGAAACTTTCATGCAAAAAAAAAAAAAGTGCAGGTTTTCACATGTACTATTTTGGCATGTATTATACAGATGGTTTTGAACATGTCCTTACATTCATCACGTGCTGATTTAGGGTTAGTGCTGAACAGGCATCTTTTGGTGTTTCAGCTGAAGTACAATTGAACCTGTACCAAAGACAAAGTGCTGCATGCAGGATTTGCATACTGTACAGCAGTTTATACAAACTGGCTTCATCAGGATCGATCTGATAAGAATAAAGGAAGATATGACTCAACTTTCATTCCATCTCAGATAGAGAGAAATGTGGGAAGTTTAATGCCGAACTGTGAAAAGATTCAGTAAGTCACCACAAATCACTTCTACTAAACCCAAACTGGGTAATTTACACAGCACTTTGTGATCTTCAAACAGTTTGCAGTGTGCAATTATTCATGCCACAACATGGGGCCATGGCGTCCAAGCCGCCTGTTTGTTCTACGGCTGAAGCAGAGGTGTTTGAAAACTGCAAGAGCCTACCAAAGGCCCAGAGATCATGGCTAATGTGACACCCCCAGGCCTAATCTTCTTAGAGCACTGGGATAAAATAAGTATCCATTACAAAATCAGCCTTCATCCTGCCCCCTTCTGTGCTCTGCCACTCTGATAGCCAACACGGAGACAATTGCATGATTCTGGGCTTAATCAGGTATTAGGAGCTAATGCAGTACGAGAAGAGGCTAATCTCCATATTTACTCCATCTGTACTTGTGGACCTGACTTGCCTGCCCCCGATAGATCAAAAGGAATTGGCAAAAACCAGATTAGAGATGAAGAAAGGAGAGAGAGGTCCAAGGAGTGTAAGAGGCAAAATTCTCTGCTTTCCTCAGTTGTGTATATGTGTATTAAAGCCATGTGGTCTAATCCCATGGAAACACTTTCCATTGTATTTCTTTTTCTTCTCCTCCCTACCCCCACCCTCTGGCCCTATCTTTAAAAATGGAAATTGCCATTGCAGTTAAAATTATTGACAAGTGTACCATGCCATTTCTAAGGATCAAATTTTACACAATTAAATCTGCTGCCTTTTTTTTTTTTTTTTAATACGGATTTCGTTGAGCTCAGGCTATTATGGCACTTATTTATGACTGACACACATATAAGAGGACTCTCTTCTGGATCCATTTTAAAGTCTGGTGAAAAACCCATAGTTAGGCAGAACTCATTAATTCCAGGTCTTTGTAAATACTACATAGACAATGTACCCTTCTGTGACCTGAAGTTAAAATGGGTGTGAGAAAAGAAAAAATGTTTGTAAACCCGATTATTTTCCTTTTAGTCACTCAGAAGTGACTGGTTATCTTCTCTCTGTATTCTACCACCTACAATATCTTGGCATTCTCTTCTGAAGCTTTCGCTACAAGCAGATACTTCTGATTCCAGAAATGGGGACAGATGGGTAAGGAAAAGAGAGCAAAGGAAATTCATACACTCACCATTGTTGGCAGTCACCTGCTGTTTGTAAACAGTGACATGTGGCCACCAATAATGACCTTCAAGTTAGGAGAGACATGTACTAAACAAACTCAAATGCTCTGGTCACCTTGGGTTGGTGATGAACAAGTTTTATGAAGGTGGGATGCATTCCTCAGCAAGTGTGGAAAAAGCTTGTACTCAGAAGAGTTCAGAAAAGCCAAGAACATTTCAAAGGGTGCACTGTCCTCCTTTTTGGAAAGCTGACAGACTCACTATTTTTTTGACTCCTTACAAACCCCAAGTGGTGCCAGAAGAGAGCTGTGTTGCTGCTGATTTTTGGCAACAGAGCTCACCTCATTAGAGTGGATTAAGTCATGATGCTGAGAAGGATAAAAGGTGAAAAGCAAAAAAAGAGTGGATGGCAAAACCAGAAAGCTCAGAGTGTCATTTGTATGCTGATGCTATTATTGACTAGAGCCCATGTGGTTCACACTTTTCAATTACCGTCTGCTAGAAAGGTGGCCCATAATTGCAAAGGCTGATGCCGGTGCACCAAATGTCAAGGGAGCCTCCCTAACCCTCATCACCTTTTCTTGATGCTTGACTTGAGGATGTTCAAAGGCAAAAAGCTACAGCCTGCAGATCTCCCTGAGGAAGAAAAAGATGCTATTTAAAAAAAAAAAAAAAAAAAAAAAAAAAGAAAAAAC
>NW_010395675.1:704-15838 GCF_000710305.1 Buceros rhinoceros silvestris | reverse complement strand
AGCCCTGGGAGCGCCCTCAGAAAAAAAAAAATGCTTTTTAAAAAAAAAAAAAAAAAAAAAAGATAAGACAAAACCCCAACAACTCAACCCCCCTCATTTAAAAACCTAGAGTTAAATTCATTATTCTGTGACCTTTTTCTTTACTCTCTGCATAGCTAGGACATCCACCAGCATCAGTGAGAATTATACAGTGAAGATCCAGGGCAGGCTTGGGTTTTTTAGTTTTGTGGTGCTGAAGTTGCCCACATGCTGAACAGCAGAGACCTGACATTAGTGCTGACAATGATTGCCAGAGGTGCTCTTTCACAAGATTTTTAAAACATTGAAAGTGGACAAACTTGGTTGTCCTCTAACCTTCAGTAGTTATTCTCAGTGACAGCACAGTGTCACTCTTACTGAGATGCATCTCTTGAACACCTGCAGGTCCTAGAATAGCCAGTGCACTATAGTTCCCATTTATTTCAAAAGTCCAATGCACTTTTTTTGTACGCCATTATTTCATTATGCATGATTTCTTTAAAGATACAACTAAGGTAGCTATTGAATAGAAAAAAGGACAATAGTTAAAATATTTGACTCAAACTTTCTCAGCAAACTCTGACCAGATCCAAAAATTTGGGCTTTTTTATTATTATCGATTGAGGGAATTTTAGCAATGGGTATCACCTTTTTTGGCTATCTGAAATGTTATTTTGATAACTACATTTCTTATCAGCAGATAAATAGTGGAAAATTGTGTATACTGTATTAGAAACTTAGATAACATCTGAAAGCTAGTGTCTGTTTATAAAAATTTATTTTTCTGTGCTTAAAAAATACTATGCTGTTTTTTCAAATTCTTCAAAATATGTATTTAGATATATGTATTTCTTAAATTTAGATAGACTGTTTCATAGGCAACTTTGTTCTTTTTTAAATGGTTACTGCAATAATTGGACCAAATCCCTGAATAAGTTAGAATTCCAGAGTTTATCATGTTAGGACTGACATCGCAGGCATTTGAAAAAGTGTGATACATTGTCATGGAAAAAAATGCATCTTTGTCTTCTTACTCGTTCCTCCATATTATGATTATCAGGTTGATTCAGTCATTAAGCTGAAGTTATCATTTAATCTTTTTTTCAAATTAATCAGTAAAATTTTACTGGAAGAATAGTTTTGTTGATTAAGCCTCACATTGAGATTTCTTAGATTCTGATTTCAAAACACAGAGCCATCAAATCAGTCTTCACTTCCAGTGAGAGAGAAGTAAAACTTGATTCAGATTTTATCTGACAAAGTTTTAAGCAGCTAAAATGGCACAGATTTGCCGGATTGGAATTAACTCTAAATTGCATGGAAATCTTCACTGAGTTGTACGACCAGCTGGAACTTTTGTGTATTTAGCATTTGTAAATTAGAGATAGTCCATGATAGGCTCTAAGAGCGTATTACTATCATTGTGAGAGAGAGGATAGTAGACAATATTTTCTCACCAAACTTTGTGTCACCTATGTTCCTTTCGCCTTTGTCACAATTGACTCAATTGACTTTATTATTTAACTTTAAAACAAATTCGGTTTTGTTCAAATGAAGAGGTTTTACTCGACCACAGTATTTGTGTAGTTTTTAGTTTGCAACACCAGCTGTAGCATGTATGTAAATGAACAAATTGTTTTCATCGTTATGAAATGTCTAAATCTGTTCACCTAACCCTGAAGAGTGAGGTTGCTTGCCAATACTTTGTCTTCATTTTCTTCAAAAAGGAAAAAATACTTAAAAACGTAAAACTTATCTGAAGAACTTCCTCTAAGTCAGATTGCACTGTCCAAAAATTTTGCATCTTTATTTTTTCTTTTTCCATTTCTTAGAACTTAACTGTTAAATACTTTGGGAAATTGGAGGATGCTAGAGTCAAATTACTTGCATGACTTTCTCAGACTTTGACTACTGCTAGTAAGTCAGTTCACATCAAACTTATCATCTACATTTTTCTCTTTGAGAAAAAGTTTTGATCCTTCAGTGTCATCTCCTTGTTTGTTAACAGTAACAGCTTTGTAAATATGCTAGAAATAAGAAATAGTTCTAATTCTCTAATTTATGTACATATTGTGAGCCAATACCTTACCAAATGCATCATGATAATATAATTTCAGAATACAGGTACTTTTAATTTATCAGTGATAATGCTGTGATCTGGGCACACGGACAGACTTTTTGAGTCAACTTTCAGAGAATAAAAGTTGCCAGCAAAACAAAGGAAAAAAAACCGTAAGAAATTTTATTGCTGTTCTCCCTTGGATATTTACTGAAGCATATTAAAAAATAAATACAAGTTAGAATAACACTGTAATGCAGAAACCAGATGCAAGGTGAAACCTGAGGAGTGTCCTAGTCTATTCTTATGTCATGCAGAGTGGCAGATGCAGCAGCTCCATGTGCTAAGGAAGTTTCCATAAGAAACGGCTAGTGGGGGGAGGGGGGTAGGGGGAACATTTCAAACTTGGGCAAGTATTCAAAAATGGGCAAGTATTCAAAACTCTGAGTCTTGTAATCAAAATGTTATCTTTCTTCCCCAGGAAGGAAATTAATTTGGATAGTAGCTCAGAGTCTGGTTGCTTGGCTAAAGGTAAAACATTGCCTCAACTTTTATTTTACGTTTTCTGTCTACATGTTAAAATCCTATGATCTTTGTCTCATTCCCATCTTTGAAGTCTATCCCACCACAAATAAATCCACCTCTGCTTTAATACTAGACATTTTTTTTTGATAAGAAGACTAAAGAAATAATTTCCAAGAAAGAATAAATTGCACATAGGTCTTCATTTATGCATTTATTTTTCAACAAGAATGTTTATTGTTTACAGTCTGTCCCGGAACAATTTTGATGATTAAATCTTGGCCTACCTGTTACATATGAAACCTAATTTTGCTCTGATGTTAGACTTAATTGGAGACACATATTATATATATACATATATTATCCTTAAATGAGTGAGTATAATCCCTGGTGTACCATAATATTTTTGTACACAGATTAAAAATAGTCCTAATCTAGGGTGGAAAACTGTGACCTCTGTGAGCGTTGATTCCAACAAGTGATTTTCAGGAGACATATGCACAACAGTGAAAGTTCAGCTTAAAAGAATTCACCAAAATTAAGTTCAGTTGATTTTTTTCCAAGCAAACCTTCATGTATTTCTTGGAAGCACTACATTTTTTCAGCTTCAGACAATCACTTCAGCAGCTAGCCTATTGGTTTGCTCTCTTACTTTTCTTCTCTAAGTTCTCTATTACAGGTGCTATGCAATTTGACACTGAATTGAATTTTGTTACCAAATGTTATTGACTGTCAGAGATGCTGGTTGCATTCAACAGCTACTGAATTCCAAGAGACAAATACGAATTCAGGACTTCTAAGAGTCTGGCAGTGTTCAGTTGTTGCACGGATTTGTGTCCCCCTATAGTTGGAAAGATGCCTATGTTTTTATGCTTCACCGGGGTAACTTCTGGTCTACATAGCTTTGTGGATAAACAGTGATGAACTTTTACAGAAAAAGCCCTTTGACCTGAACAGGGAAGAAATCTGTGGATTTCCTTGGAAATCTAGTACGTTTTCTTTAGATTTTCCTGAAAGTGAAAAATGGAGTGAAATTTTTGCTGTAAGTGTTATTTATTCAAAATTAGGTAATTTGAACTGGTAGAAGGGATATTCTAAATTTCCCATTCAGGCTGATGGTGTGGTTCAAAGAGTCTTTAAGAAGTTTGTTTTATTTTCAGTTTTTAATGGTGAAGTCATTAGGACTGAAAAAATAACAAAATTTTGTTCTCCTTATTCTAAGTCCCAGCTTACGTCTTTTGAATAATTAAAGCTTATTTTGCTTTGAGATAGCTGCACTGATACTCTGTGGATATCGAAAGGGCAGTTTTCAAAAGGAAGGTCATTGACAGTAAAAACATTTACTATTCAGTGTATTTGCCCCTAATAATTTTCCCTTTTAGTTACTAAGAGCGGTGTCATATTAAATGACTTGCCCCTTTAAACTGTTAAATGGTGCTAGTTCAGTTTTAGCGGTAAGTCGCCAGCAGACTCAGGGGAGAAGTGCTATCTCCTATGGCCCTGAAAATTGATATTGAACATGGAAGGAAAAATCTCACAAGCTGATAGCAATTAGCTAAAAAGGATTTGCGACTCCATGATTCATCACACTAGGGGATCAAAGTCATTTACAGAGAGTGTTTCTACAGCCCCTGCCTGCTGCTCTAAAGATATACCTCTGTTTATCTCTCACACTGCGGTGTGACATTTCCTTTTTTAAGAGCCCATTTTCTTAGAAACATAGCAGTGGGCTGCTGCAGCACGGGCAGTCTTTGATTCTCCACTGACTGTCTAAATGACACCATGGCTCTAATGGCACAGCTTTAGCAGGAGCTTGCTGAGGGAATTGGACTTATTATTTACATAAATGGACTAACAGGTCAGGTCTGGTACTTGCTTGTAAAAATGAGGACAAGGTCTTCTTGTGGCAAGTGGTATGAGGCAGGCCTGCGGTTCTGGCGCTCTGTAGACTTCTATGCTTTTTTCTTCATCAGGAGCACTAATTTTCAAATTTAAACATCACTTTCTGTACATGTTTTTAGAGCTATCTTACAACAGAATCCTTTTTATCAGAGGATTAAAAGAAAGCTACCACAACAACAAAGACATTTTTGTTGAAAAATTCTGATTTTTCTAAGATTTTTCTCTATCCTTCCAAAACTCACTCTGCCACTTTGTCAAAATGAAGTTTATTTTTACAGTAGTGTGATGTGAAAGAAGAAATAAAGAAAAAAATCCCAAACAACCACTATATTTTGCTGCTTCCAGAAAATTTTAAAGGTTCCTTCTTATCTGAGTAGTAGGAGTTGGATATTTTTCTCAAGAGCCACAACTGAAAATCATGGAAATCTTATAACATCTAAAAGTATTGTGTTCACTAAGGCTGGAAACAATGAGCTTCTTAGTGGAAGGTAAAACGGGGTTTATTCAGTGATAATGTTGTTATAGACTCCCTCAGGTTTATTTTGCTCAGAATTTTACAAAAGGGCAAGATTTTCAGTATCGTGGTCCTAACTGCTGGTTGTCTCACTTCCTTGATAATAAAGTGAGTAATAAATATGCATAAAAAGTTCACAATGATGTGGCAGTGTTTATTCTTACTTGTTAAGGGGGCTTGTAAGAAAAATGGTGACAATCTTTTTAGCAAGGCATGTTGTAATAGGGATAGCAATTTTAAATAGAAAGAGGGAAGATTTCGACTAGATATAAGGAAGAAATTTTTTGCAAAGAGGGTAGTGAACACTGAAACAATGTGCCCAGAGAGGTGGTAGATGCCCCATCACTGGAAGCATTCAAGGTCAGGTTGGATGGGGCTCTGAACAAGTGATGGGGCTGGTCTAGTTGAAGATGTCCCTGCTCACTGCAGGGGGGTTGGACTCATTGACTTTTAAAGGTCCCTTCTACGATTCTATGATAATATGACCTAGGAAATGCAGCAGACCTAGAGAGTCTTTTCTTGGGTTGTTGAAACATTTTTTTCTTATGTAACAGTCTGTAGCTGTGCAACAGTCTTAACAAGTGTGGGGCATTTATATAGAAGGGTGTAAATTTATTTATTTAGCTCTGTTAATTCAGTAGGCCTATTCCAGTGTTCACCTGAACATTTTGGTACTTTGGAATCAGTTTTTATTATGTCATACTTTCGTGTGACATGAATAAGGATATTCCAGTTCTTCTGGTCATTCTCCCTCCCCCACCCCCTGCCATGGTTTTTGTTTCTGTTTTATTTTTTCCCCCCAGAAGATTGCTTTACAAGACCACCCAATAATCTGCAAGACCAATACGCAATGACTGTACATGAAGTATGTAACAGGTGGGTCAAAGACTGCAAGCAGAAGATGATTTCAGAGCTTGAGATTCGTATTTGATTTGAAGTTTAGACACCAATATCTGCTTCTGTGATTATTCTTTATGTAGGCTGCTCCTGGTAGCTTCCTGCTTTGACTTCTTTTCCAAGAAACATCTGGGAAATGGTTTATTACAGCATCTTGCATGTTAAAACCAATCTGCCTCAGGAGTTCTTATCTTTTCTTACAGGAAATAAATGTTCCTTTGGATTCAGTGCTGTAACTTGCAGATATATCTTTCACATTGTAATATTTGAAGTTTGTGGCCCACATCTTGGAACCCACTGGACTTGGAAGATAAACAGTCAGGAGACACTGGTTTGTATATTTAAGCAGGGCTCAGGGAGAATAAATCCCAAACTCTGATTTCTTGTAGTATAGAGACAGAAATGGATCCCTTGTCATCTGGGGAAATGAGGTCCCATAAGAAGTGGTTGTGTCCAGTCTCAGTCTGTTATCACATATGCTAAAACCAGCAGCATATTCTAACAAGATGTTTATGTTACTCCTCTTTAAAGCAGCAGCAGAGTGCTCTTGACAGTGTTCCCCCAGAGTCATCCTACCCTGCAATTGCCAGATGGTGCTCATATCAAGTGCACAGCCAGCACTAACTTGCTTTCCCCTAACCTATGTGAATCCCTTTAGATGACGGGCTAAGATTCTCCTTAGAGTCCTACACTGAGGAAAGGAACAGAATTTCTCTTCTTGGTGTCTGACTCATCTGCTTACAATTAATTTCTGCAGCAGAAATGGTGCAAATAGAGTGAAAACTGTCATTTAAAACTTGTTCATCCTGACAAGCCAAATAGAAGCAAAGAATGACTTTTGAGATTATTCATTGAGCACCGTTTTTGTACAGCAAGTAAGTACATCTCGAGAGGGTCAGGTGGACTAATGAGACACTGAACTCCCTCACTGAGAAGATCCAGTGCCTGAAAGAGCAATAGTACATTCTGTGCTTCTGCTGCATTTGAAAGGACATTACTATAGAAGAGGGAGTTCAGAAATAGGTTATGGGTTGTGGTGAACTCCTATTTCTAAAAAGAAATAAGGTTTTAGAAGAAATTTTTAGAAAACTTGATAAATTTTGAAAGAGAAATAACAATAAAGCTCAAAATATTGAGCTTTTTTTCTGTTGAAAAATAATTCATGATTTCACTGTTACAGAAGGAACAATTCATTTCTAATTTTGCAGGAGAATTTTTACCATGCAGAAAAGGTTTAAAAAAAGGTATTACAGACTCTAGTAGTCTGTAACATATTTTATCTGAATTTGTGTTAAAGTTTACTACTACAATAAGCTAATGATAATTTAAAATACTTTATTTCTGGTTGATTAACAGTCTCGAATGTTCTGTAATTAAAAAAAAAAATCAGCAACAACAACAACAACAAAAAAAACAAACCCCAAAATCCAGGAGATGTTATTTGTCACTATTACAGCCTGGAAGAAAACAAATGAGTTCACTTGGACATTTGAATTCCTAGAATCACAGAATTGTTATTTTTAATCTATCTATATGAGGCAGAAACATTGAAAGATGGAGGTGTGAAGCATCATGTAACTATAAAGCTACATCCACTTACCTCAGCTAAAAATCTGGTCAGGTTGTAGTGTATATGAATGACTGTATGAATTACTGAATGTTTTTGCCTACATAAACGATTTCTGTTCTGTCCAAAATGATTTCCATTTAGTCCCAAAATAAATTGCATTTATGCATGTAACCAAAGTTCATAACATGTTTATAAACATGTCATCTTTGGGCTCTGGTCTTCTCAAATGAACACTTGGAAGAACAAAAATTTCCACAAATAAATATGCAGAAAGGCAAATAAGAAAGACTCTAAATGCAGTTAATGTAAATGTTTGTCATTACTTACCCACATATGCCTGAAGCATCTTTTTTTGCTTAGACTGCACATATACAAAGGGAAAATGGATATATTTCCCACTCTTTATTTCTGGGCTTTTTGCACGTTAGAAATATTGTAACTCTGAGACCAATTTAAAAACTTGTTTGTAAATTATTTCTAGATGCTTCCTCAATTAAAATTAATTTTATCTGTAAAATGCATTCCTCCAACTAACTGCTTTTTTTTCTGTCTCCCTCCAGCGAAAGGAGGTCCTATTTCCTCTAACATTTTGCCATTTGTTCCCATCCTTGTACTACAGCTTTTCCGTCTCCTGTTGTATCAGTAGTGCCAATATGACTGCTTTTGGGACTGCTGTATAAATCAGGAAATAGCCAGCTTTGTCACCTAAGGAAATGTAGCATCTAATTGCATCCAATCTGTTTCTCCTTCACGCATGCACATGCATGAATCTAATGAGGCCACAGAAAGATAGGAGTCCTGTTAAATTATTTTTGTTTCTTGCTTTCATGTTTACTCTGTAAGTAGTGTGGTGGTTCTAATTTTTCTGTCTTCCATTGTGTTAGATTTTTTTTTCAAGATTGTATTCTGTTACAATGTCAAGGAGAGAAAGTTAATAAAATTAGTAATGGCAAAATCTAAACTGCTATTCAGAAAGGAAATTTCTACCTTCAACTTGTGGTTTATTCTACCTTCTCCTGAATTTTGAAATGCATTTTCACAATATATTTATTCAGAGATTTTTAAGTAATAAAAATTGAATTCAACATGTTATACATCCAAATAGAAGTGAAAGACATCTCTGAGTTTTTTGGAGAGAAAACTGGGTACTGCATTTGGTGTGTGGCAGGTGTCATTTGTTTGTTCAAAAAAGCTTTCTTGTTTTTCCTGCTGGTTGATGCTCCTTATGTCCAGGTATAACACATTTCTTGACCAGGTTTCTAAAGACACAGTCAGTATGAGTCACTTTACAGTATGTTATTAGAACTATTTGTTGCCTCTGGCTGATGTCCCAGAGAAGATGATAAATCATTCACTCATGTTATGGAAGAGAAAAGGAAAAAAAAAAGCAACATTCCAAACTTTCATGGTCAGCCTTGCTCAGGAAACTAAACTCTACAGTGACAAAATACTGATAATGTCATCAATAAAGTAAATTAATGCTGTGAACAACTGAGAATTGTGACCTGTCCAGCTGGTTTTGGACTCTAAGAACAAGGTGAGATTTATCTTTAAAAGCCAGTGCCGGAGTATACAATTAACACACAGAACACGTGCATAGACAATGACAGGACCAGGTCCTGAGATTTTGTCTCTTCTGAGGGCTACTGGTGAAGAGAACAGGTTACTGCACCTGAGCCACTACAAAAGCAACAATTAGATGCAATTATGCGTGTGTGTTACGTCAATTTGAATTTGTAGAGCATTTCATGTACTCATTCATTTCTAGAACAGAATTTCAGCAAGCAAATAACCACAGAGAGACAGATATTTAGTTATTACAGCTGTGCCAGTTTCACATTCACATATTGTACATAGAGGCTTGAGAAAAAAACAGGTTCATGTCCTACCCATTAGAGTGGCCCATCCTGCGTATAGCTTCCATGTTGATAGGCAAGAGATGATGTCCCAGGCCGGTATCTCCTGGGTAACCCATTTGTCTTAATACTGGTACTGGGAATCTCTGCAAATGATCCCAACACCACCTACCATGAAAGGCAAATTGGTCTTGTGGCTTGAGTTGTCTGCAAAACTCCTACAGTCCAAGCTAGTCTCAGGGTAGCTGGGAAGTGTCCTAGTTTTGAAGGATTCCCAGGTCCAGCAGTATACAGGCAAGGTAGCCATGGCCACAGAATACAACTTATTGAAGGGAGAGCCCTGTGCACTTCATCAGCTGAAAAATGTGTCAGCAATTAAGCAAGTCGATTTCATGTCATTAATTATGTTTACTGATTCAATGTAGATGAAAGCAGCACAGTTTTAAATTAAATAAAAATTCCAAACATTACTATCATTACTTGGGGAGATAAAGACAAGGAATAAACTTCAAGGTGAGGCTGTTTAAAGCAAGATGAACAACCATTATCTGACATACACCTGGGGACAACTGTGCCCTGCTCTGGAGAAAAGCTAGGTGATTTTTTTTTTTATTTCAAGATTTTGCAATCATATCAACACTCAAACCACTTAAACAGAATAAAATATCCCTAGTAGATCAATAATATCAAATAGAACAATTACTCACACATGTGTTAATTTCACACATTAACTGAAAAGCTTTCATTACTTACCGTACAGAAAAATACATCAAAATTGAGATGACCAAGCAGCTGACATACTAAGTGTGAAACATAAAGAAAGTTGCTCGTCAAAGCAGTTTTTACCTTGTGAGTAACACATGTCTTTGATTCAGGTGCAGGGCTGAAAGTACACCAGGAAATGACCGAAGTGAGATCAACATCTACCCTGAGTGAAGTAAAAACACAGACAGAGGTTAAAGGAGGGAGAATGTGATTCTTGCAATCTGCTGTTTAGTTTTAAATGAGAGATATTTTTTGTTCAGAGTGAGGAGTGCATCAGCAGAAGAGGATCAGTGTTACATCCTATCCTGGCATTAATCTGACGGATATTGGGAATTTGAGTAGCAAGAGAAGAGTGGGTGGCTCTGGCAAAAGTCTCAGTGTATATGAAAGGAGAGGAGCACAATGTCTGAAATCAGGAAGCTAAGGGAATGGTCTTGATAAAGGTGTGCTAACCTGAGAGCTGTCAGGCTGTGAGCTCTTTGGTTAAAACAGAATGACATTCTAAATATTCAAAACATTTTAATTCTGAACTAATTTAGTTGATTGGAAATGAACTATTCAGTTGTTTCAAGATTTAATAAACAAGGAGGGAGAAGGAGAACTTGTTTTGAACCTAGTTGTCAGATAATTCACCCCAGTCCAATACAGACTTTGAGGTGATAGAGACGTATATCAATGAATTAGTAAATACAGTCTCTAGAATTTAATTGTTATTCCTACGTAAATGTAGGTGTATGCCCACAACGGTCTGCACATTTTAGATGTTGAAGCATTGCCTTTCAATGAATCCCGAGACATCTCTGAAAAGTTGTATTCTTTCTTTGCATGTTTGCAGCCTCTGAGTTTCTCATGGAACATCCTGATAATAATTTGGAAGGAGGAAGAGTTCAGAAATGAAACAGTGGTGGGGAAATAAAACTCAGTTTTGCAGATAAGCAAAATTTTGTGGATGAATAGGAATCAATGACTGAAAAAGATTATTATTTATTACTTTTGCCAGTATATAGGTACTTTTTTGCCAGCATATTTTGCCAGTATATATTACATATACATGTAATATTGATATCAATATCAGGCCGTGTGTGTGTCTAAATTCTGGATATAGTGAAGAAATCACATTTGTTGAGGCCAGAGCAGAAGAGTTGCTGTTCTGCAGAATGGGAAAATCTGGCTTAGTTTCAGTACTGAAGATGTTTTTAGCAAATTCTTCTAGGAGTTTTGAATCTGTGTTTTTAATCTTCGTCTCTCTTTGTGTTCTGCAGTAATGAGGGTCAGTGCTTATGAAGGTGGTTGAGTCAGTTGCCATGCTCACTTTTTCTGTTTCTAAAAGAACTCGTGTGGTTTTGTCAGTAATATAGTTGCTTAAGGGTTATTTGAACTTCAGAGTAGATGATGTCCTATAGCACTGATTTATTTGGTATGTTCTTCTACGTCTCCTTGTAAGAGTGCTTCAGCTTTGTTTTGTGTAGCTATTTTCCCTGTATTCTCTCACAGTAAAGCCTCTTTCAAA
This sequence comes from Buceros rhinoceros silvestris, assembly GCF_000710305.1. NCBI lineage: Eukaryota > Metazoa > Chordata > Aves > Bucerotiformes > Bucerotidae > Buceros > Buceros rhinoceros. The sequence goes on along the minus strand of NW_010395675.1, from coordinate 4,225 downwards.
TGAGCAGTTATAGCCTAAACTGCCCTGTTCAGGCTACAGAACACATTTCTTTCCTTGCTCCTATCAGAAAATCAGAAAACTTCACAAGGCAAAGCTTCTTGTTTGCAAGATAGTTAACTTGTAGCTTGCCTTTATTTCAAATTTAGTCTCTGTACGTAAGTGTTCATTGTTAAGTATCTGGTTTTCTTGGGCTATCTGCAGTCAAATATAGAGTTTCATGGCTGTATGTTCATCACATCAAAACTTAGAGGAGAACTGGAAATTCTACACCAATACATAAAAATTGCAGACAGGATTTCTGGGCTGAAAAAACAAATTATACGTGAGCCCTATTTTACTAGCTGTCCATAACTCCTTACAGGAGGATGTGAACTCTTTCCTCACTGCTCCCCTAAATTTGGCACAGACCCTAGGTATTCCAAAGACTCTCGGGTCTTTGGACCTAAGTCCAAGAGAATAGACACAAGCAACAGCAGTAGATGCGGTAGAGCTTTTAGAGCTGCTAATGATTGCAGCATTGGGGAAATATTGAAGAGTTCATCTGCAGATGCTGGATCATATGCCAAGACTAAAAAATCTTTCAAAGAGTTTGGCTTCAGCTGAGTGAAATGGTTTTAATACGGTAGCAAGGGGTTTGGAATTGGCAGAGAAATGAAGACATATTCTTTTTCGAAGACTACATCCTATTTCTCATCTTCTTTTCCACAGGATGCTGAGGAGTTCTGCAGGTGAAACTCTTGCTCCTGAACACTTGGTGAGCTGCCACTGGGGTGAGTTTTCAGTGATGTTAGTGTGCAGCTCTCCCAAAAAAGGACAGGGAAAAAGCGTGAACCAATCATGTACATAACTGAATGGCAGAGAAGCCTGGCACTTGAGAGAGAAGAGCTATTTCTGTGAGGAAGGTATGTTCTGTAGGGAGTTTTTTCCCCAGTCCCTGAATTTTTCTCAGCAGCCTTGACTCTCCTCCACCTCCATTAAGCCCTTTTAATGGACCCATCTGCAAACAAACACACCTGGGATTGATTCTGGGCACAGTGCCCTCGAGTGAGAGAAGGAATGAGGCAAAGAGGAAAAGGTGCAGAGTGATTATAGGTGTGTTTAAAACCTGGCTAATCTTGGGGGCTTTTTTTCTTTACCTTTATAATCCATATAAAGTTGTGTTTGAAAGAAAGATATGGTGCAAAGCAGGAGGAAGGGGTGGTATGGCTTCCCTTATGGTACCCTGGGAACCAAGCTGTTCTGAGAAACATTTCTTTCCACCACCGTACTACAGAGGGAAGGCAATCAATGGTGTCGCAAAGGTATGTGCTTTGATTGTGCTTTATTAGCAAGTTGAATGCAGTTACTGGGATGTACATGTGTAGTGACTATATAATTTACTATGCAAACTTTAAGAAAGCTCACATATAGTTGAATAACTGTGTATCAGCAAAAGAATTGCTGGTTGATTTAAAAAAAATCTAGTTTGGCAGTCCATATTGGAGGGATTACTTTTTCCCCTGACTAAATAAAAATGTCTTTTTTGTTATTATTATTTTAATGGTATTTTTTGCATATTTATGAATTGATTCATAGATAATGCAGGTATTAGAGTTTCTTTCACCAACAGATTTTTGTTGTTTGAAGCGTTTACAAAATTCACTATGTTACTTAACGAATAAGTGCAATGAGAAAATCTTGGCTTTATGTAATTTACAAAATGAAGTTTGAGTACTTGAAGGCCACATCTATCAAATCTGAGTCTCCTATATGATGATATCTCCAACCTAGCTGTGATTATTCTTTTGTTTCATGACCTGTTTCTCGTTTCATTAAAAAGACTTAACATAAATTGAAATAATAATATTTAATCTTTGTTGCAGGCAAACAAACAAATAACCCAGTAAAATCTGGTTACCACTGCTATAGGAAGTTACCTTGCTTTAGGAGCAAAGTATGCAACTGTGGCTCCAAGACAAAAACAATGAAATATTTCTGTTGAGGATGTGAATTTTTGTCAACAACTGTTTGAAAGGGAATTGCAAAATGGAAACACCTGGACTTTCTACTTGTGTGGGTTATATGACATGATAAAACGGGTATTTTCAATGGCATTAATGACATACTAGAAGATCTGGGTTATTTCAAAAGTAGTTAATTGAAATAATTAATTAACATAAGGTCTTATCAAGTGGTAAGCCCTCAAGCATATAGTAGTTGACAGCATAGCTTGAAACTGTTGAGAGGAACAAAAGGAGACTGGAAGCCCATTTTATCACAAATTATGTATGAGATAATATCATAATACCTCTGATAAATAGTAATAATACTGATAAGAGATTGTATCTTTTCACAAAGAATGTGTAATAATTAACTAAGTGGGGACTGGGCCACCAGGAATAGGTGGTGCCCTGTTCCCATCCTGTTGGATGTCAATACATAGCTTCCACAGCCAGGTTTCCAGTAAAGACTGTATAACTTTTTATGGAGTAGTGGTAGTGTTCTATAACCTGGACTGGTGCTGAATATTTGTCTTGCCCAGTCTGCTTTGTCTTTAAGTAGTGCGATTAGGTTAATGTTTGAGTAACAGGGGAGAAGGGAGAAGAAACTACTTTGATGTTAAAGTAATGTCCTCCAAAACACATTGAAAGGAGAAAAATGTCCTGAATTCCCGTAATTTTAATTTCATAGATCCATAGTTGAGCTACTTAAGACTACCAGAACATGCCCTGGCAAAACCTTTGTATTTTTCTACCATAAACTAAGCATAAATCCAGTGGTAGATGACAGATTACTTCATATACCATGCAAGCAAGCCCAGACAATAGCTTTAGCCATGACTGATTGCCTTGCTGTAACCCACTTTATGTTAAATGTATTCTTGCTGTTCAATTCCACAACTGTAATTTTGTTCTTCTGCACTGCTCAGCCCTCTGTGGACTAACCAGGTTCCTTCAGTAATGATTTCTTTTCTATTGTATTGTTTTCTGCATAATCAAGTTGGTAGGTAGGGGTTTAGGTGACACAGCCATCTGTCAAGTTCATTTGCTCTGAAAATGCAAGAAATAATGGCCTCTACAACTTGGGGCTATCTGTTATAAAGGAAGAATATCAGCTTTTACCCTGCACCATCTTCTCATCTCTGCAAATTATCATTTTTTTCTACTTTCTATATAAAATACATAAGGTTCTCTTGACATGACTGATTGGTGGAAAAGAAAGCTATCACATGTCCACCTTGTATTGCAATTTATGCAAGCAATCCAATTAAGGAAAAGCAGCTAACACCCAGACTAATGTGCCTGCCGTGAAACTAAAGAGACTGTTACAGGCTGCTCCACTCAAGTGTTATCATTTGCTGGTTCTCTGACATGCTAACTGCTTCCTCCTTGAAGTCTGCATAATGTGTAAATGTAAGCGAGTTTGCATGCCACAAAGGAAAGGGAAAACAGTTATTCATTTTTCCTCCTCTAAAATAAAATGTTCATAATAATTCTTATAAGGAGCCTTTATGAAATTGTATCTGTTTGCTGAAATGACAT
>NW_010395675.1:0-604 GCF_000710305.1 Buceros rhinoceros silvestris | reverse complement strand
GGAAAGACATAAAAAGCTGCCTGTGGGCTCTCAACCCTTTTCAGATATAGTAGAAGCAGGCTGGGATAATCCAGGAATGATCCCACTTTTCTGTGTATGTGCGTAGAGGGGGAAGAGTTGTTTATACAGCAGAATAACCTATATCTAACATGATGCCAGAAGAGCTGGAAAAATTTTTGTTGCTCTAGGTCAGAGGCATTTTTACAGTAGACCCACTCATTATTGCCCCTATAAAAATGAAGAATGACCAATTGCTCCTCCTCATCTTAGACCTTCAATGGTCAGATTAGAAGGAAAACAACTTCCAGATGCCATTAGACGGTACTAGTGAAACGGAATTTTCTACTTCATTGAAGACATAGTAATTAAGTCGAATGTCACAATTTTATCATGTTTTACCAAACCAATTCTGCCATCATCTGCCTTTTAGGACCACCAATGTGAGATAAGACCCTTTGCTGGATGAGAGATACCCTCACAAGGGAACAATGGCAGTTTTTCACAGCAAGTTAAATTATGAACATGAACAGCAGGTGTAAAAAGCGACCCCATTACTGAAAATAGTTAGCATTAGTAACTACCTACTGAATATTTCTAAATATAT
>NW_010395674.1:19283-19573 GCF_000710305.1 Buceros rhinoceros silvestris | reverse complement strand
AGCGGGGCTGGCCGAGCGCCCTGCCCGGTGCTGAGGCTGGAAAAGTCCGTCCTGACGTGCTTTTTACCCCGGTGAGGTAGCCCAGCCTTGCACCGCGCAGCTGCAGCTGTGGCCGGCTCCCCCCGCGCCTCCCGGGGACCAGCGCAGCTGGACGTGAATGAAGAGGCCTGGCAGGGGCGAGGGCCTGAGCAGCCGCCCCGCCAGGACGAGCCAGGGTGTCAGGATGCGGCTGGGGCCTTCCGCACACCGCTGGGTTTGCCTCTGGGCAGGACAAAGCAGGGGAGGCTTGT
>NW_010395674.1:12079-19235 GCF_000710305.1 Buceros rhinoceros silvestris | reverse complement strand
GTCAGGATGCGGCTGGGTCCTTCCGCACACCGCTGGATTTGCCTCTGGGCAGGACAAGCCAGGGATGTCTGTGCAGTGTCTTCTTGCTCAGTTTGACACAGGCCTCCCTGTTCCCGTGCTACCTAAAGCCACAGTGTTATTCTGTGATTGAAGTTAAGTAAGAAGAAAGCCCTTGGAAGCCACCTGGCATCATTTATGCTTGAAGTCCCGGAGCAGTTTCTCTGGGCTGTGTTACTAGTGGTATCCATCAAACAGACCTAATAGTTGTCAAAGAGTTTTGAGTATTTAGGTCAGCCATAGGCCGGTCCTTATAGCGGTAGGTAAGAGCAGTTCCAAGGATGAGCATGGAATTATGCGCAGTTATCTTGCCTACTTTTTAAGTATTTATGACAGGAGAAATAAACCCCAAGTTCAGTTTCTAATATCAGATCTCATGCCCATAAGTTACAGGTACCACACAATAGCTACGGGTCTCTTTCTCCTTGCAGTGTCCAGTGTGTAACTGCAGGTTTTATTAATTTTATTCTGCTACTAAACATGCATCATTCTTTGATCAGATGTCACCCATTAAGTTCTCTGACACAAAGTGTCAGCAGCACTGAGCTCAAAAGCCTTTAAGTGTCTAAACGAATCCATAATGCCTCAAATATCTTAGAAAAGTCACTGCTATACTTCATGCCTTTTAAATACCCTGGCTACACGTTGCCAGTGGTGAAAGTGAAAGGTCAAAGCTTTCTTTATAAGGGAAAGACTTTAAGGGTAAGCTTTTCCCTCTGCAGCTTTTGCAAGACAGCGTTCCATTCTAAAACTTAATGTTGCAATTGTGAACCGAATAAAGTTATAGCGGGCAAATGTTGTTGCGTTCTGTTGCAATAACTGGCTTTTGCACCTATTTTTTCAGGTGAAGTAGCAGGAAGATTCATTTTCTGTCATTTGTATTAGAAGCAAATTCTCTGCTTTGCTTTGGTGGCTTGGGGACACCAGGAAAATGTGCAGTGCATCTTTTTTTGACTGTGCTGGAGATAATTTTTACAGTTTGAAAAAATCTCGGATATCACTGAATTAAATGGACCCCTTGCCATGGGTGGGGATGTGATGTTCCCAGAAACCCCTAAAAACCAAATAAGCAGGTGGATAGAAAAGAGCAGCAGACTCCTGTCTGCCTGAAAAGTAGAATCGACTCCTTTTATTTTATGGTTTAATTTCAACTTTTGATCTTCCATCATATTTCTGTGCCAGTTTTACGTTGAGTAACATGGTATTCTCAATTCTTGTCATCTCCAGCCTCTCCGACTTGATATAAAACGGAAGCTAACAGCTCGGTCTGACAGGGTAAAGAGTGTAGACTTGCATCCCACGGAACCATGGATGTTGGCTAGCCTGTATAATGGCAGTGTCTGTGTCTGGAACCATGAAACGCAGGTGATGATTTTGGTTTTCCTTTATTACGAAATCTTCATAACTTACAGATGTATAAATTCTATTTTTCAGTGCAAGATACACCAGAAGAATCTTAAGTCACTGCCTCTAATCGACAGTCTAATTGCAAAAGTTGCTGTAATACTGGACAAGGGATATTTGTAGCTGTTAATCTAATGATGTTTGATTTCATATAAATTTAGTTTTCAAGAATTATTTCCTTCATGGATTCCTTCCAGACTACTGCCTTTCCTTGTGAAAGATTAAATGCCTTGCTCTTGTATGATCTGTCTATACGCATGAAGGTTGTAGGAACTGTTGGACCTCTACCTGTCTGTCAAGTGTAATTGACATTGGGCAGCAGCTCCAAAAATATTCAGCGGCGGGGTTGGGTTAGGAATGCAAGGAGAGCACAAAGGTGATGTTAAAAGAGCAGAACAGGTAAGTGTCTCCCTTTTTGGACAGGTGCGTTCCTGTTAAAGTCTGCATGTAGTAGTGTAGGATTTTGGGGAGTTGCCAAAGGCAACTTACTGGACAACGCTGTTAAGAAAAGATCAAGAGGTCATTTCAAAACTGATATTTATTCCAGTGCTATAAACTTGTTGTTTTTATTTTTAGACTCTGGTGAAGACTTTTGAAGTGTGCGACCTGCCAGTGAGAGCTGCCAAATTCGTGGCAAGGAAGAACTGGGTTGTTACAGGAGCTGTAAGCTGTTGTTTTCTCGTGAATTTCATACGCAGTAGTACTTGCTTTGATTTATTCTCATGCCATTCCTTTATTAAAAAAGTCACGTAGAGATTATCACTATGTTTCATTTGCTCCGATGGCCTTGTAAGTCATGGTCACTTCTGAAATCTTTACCTTGGGTTTTATTCCTTGTCAGATAGTTCTCGCCTCCTCCACCTCCTCAAAAAAAAAAAATTCCAATTAAAAAAAAAGTTAAAATCACTTCTCCTCTTGACTTAGAGCTACAAGTTCTTTCCTCTGGCGCCACAGCATTAATGTCATTGTAAATTTTATGTTGGAGAACTTTGCTTTTCATCTAAAGCATTAATAATTTTAGAAGCATTTTCCTTAATTTTCAATCAAAAGACTATTTCAAATGCTTTAAAATAGAAATTTTACTTGAAGGTTGAAGTTTTTTCCATTTCATAAATGCTTTGGAATAGGATTAGGTAATTTATAGACTTCTGAATCAATAATTTGAATCATTAGCATTGTACAGAAAATACATTTCCTTAAACGTTTTGTTGTTAGAGGATCTGCAATAATGAAATATAAGGTGTGTTACACAGAGAGTCCTATTTTAATGCTGGCTTTTCTTCCCTTTCACAGGATGACATGCAAATTAGAGTTTTTAATTATAACACCCTGGAAAGAGTTCACATGTTTGAAGCCCATTCCGATTACATTCGGTGCATTGCTGTGCATCCCACGCAGCCTTTCATACTGACAAGCAGCGGTAAGAGTTCTTTGGGATATTTTTACATTTATTAACCAGCTATTACTAGGTTTCTGTTCTCTTTCTACTAGAGGATGGCAAGTTTTTTTCCTTTTTCTGCTGGAGCAGGCAGCCAACGCGACAGTTGTTGCTTCATGTTCTTTGCCAGATGCATTCGTGGATTTCAGTGGAATATCAGCCATACTTACAGCTTAAAGTATAATAGTTTGGTTTTGTCAGAGAAGACCCAAGAACATTGTTGCTTAATACCTGCCAGAGAAAGGGTTCATACATGTGCTACTTAGCTATTATTTGAGTGTTTGCCACACTGAAGTTCTGCTTCTAAAAAAATTACATACTGGTTTGGAGTATGTTTTCAGCTGGCAATTCAACTCAAAGCAGCGAGTAACTTCCAGCTTTTTTCCCCAGATACTACAGAGTTCGCTGTTATTTGAGGTGATCCATTTACTCAGGACTGGCAGATCACAATATCCCAACGTGTTTTGCCCAAGAACATCTACATTGAGCTGCTCAGTTCTTTTCATTACTGGAAACCTGAGTAATGCAGTCAGAGCTCCACAAGAGTGTGGGGAGCCTTGTGAGTCAGGAGGACCCTATATTTCTGTGGTTTGCTCTTGAAGCTAATGCACACCTGAAATAAAGGTATTAGGAAGTCAGCTTGGTTGTCTCTGCTTCCTGTTCCTTAGTACTCCTCAGAGTAAGTGCTGCAGAAGAAAACTCAGATCCCATTCCTTAATACCTGCCCAGTATTTTAAGATTAATAAATCAATACCTTAATATCAATTCTTCATCTCCCATTTTAAGGCAGATGTATTTCTTACTTAGCTTCATCACCATTTTTCTGGACAGTCTTTATGAGAGACTTCTACTCATTGTTGTCCTTCTGCAAGGAAGGACTGGTGATCTTGCAGAAGAAAAATATGTTGAGTACTAGCAGTGCCCTCCTTTGAGGGAGAAGAGATAAGTGAGCCTTTAACTTGAAGGTACGAAGGATTATGTAGTTTAAGAAGGCAAGTATCAGATATATTAATCTAACTGAAGCTTGGGTTTTGTTTTGTTGTCTTTCAGATGACATGCTCATTAAACTCTGGGACTGGGATAAAAAATGGTCTTGTTCTCAGGTGTTTGAAGGACACACCCATTACGTCATGCAGATTGTCATAAACCCAAAGGACAATAATCAGTTTGCCAGTGCCTCTTTGGATAGGACAATCAAGGTACGGAAACTCTATTTTGGGGTTTTTTTAATCATTAATTAATTATCAGAGAACACAAACCAATAATACTGTCCATACAAGGGGTCAGAATTTTTAAAATCAGGTGCAGTAATGGAATTTTTATTGAACATTGGTTGAGTTACTGTGCACCTACTAAGGAATTCAGTAAATGTGTAAGATTATAAGATTACCTGTTGCCTCTAATCATTGAAATGTGGCTAAGTGCTGCAGTTCCATTTGGATTACACAGAAATGTTGGGGAGGGGTAATGGTTACATGGCCACTGAGTAGTTTGGGATAGATATATTTAGTGGGTAAAGCCTTTACTGTAGGCACAAGAAAAAATAGTAAAGGCCTTTCTCGCGTTATTTTTACGTCCTTGGCTGCCTATTGAATTGTTTCCAAAGGTGACCTCAGCCTTCTCATGGTAGACCCTGATGAGTCTCACTTGCTGTGAAACCATTCTGAAATATCTGGAACTGTAGATTTACAGTCCTCTGAGCAATGAGACTTCCTCACAGTCTCTTTACACGATCAGTACGTTGGCTATAAAAAGCCAGTTCTGATTTCATACATCCTCAGATGTTGGGATTAGGTGAATATAAATGTTGATTTGATAATCATGGGAAAATCACAGTGTGTCTTCAGCTTGACTTGATTCCGTTTGAGTCCTCATTTAGCCTGAGTTTGTCATTCATTTAATGCAACTGGAGAAAATAAAATCAGGGTGCGGCTGGGGACAGCCCATGTTTGAACAAAGAGTTGATTGATTTTTCTAGGTCTGGTAGTTGATTTCATAAACAGATACTGTTTCTTATAAACAATGTCTTTATACAGTTTTATCTCCTTAGAACATAGTTGAAAGAAAACAATTCTGTTGTTTTGAGGTGCAGGGACAGCATGTGGGACTCAGGGTGTTATTTCTGTTTATTTGTGGGGGAAGGACTGGTAGTTTGTTCGGCGGTTGTTAAGGTTCTTCAAATAACAATAAAACCATGTCTTTGGAATTCCATATTCTGTATCTTTGGAACTGTGAAGATTGATAGCCACATGCAGTTGGGTTTGGTTTGGTTTTTTTGGAAAGGTGTGGCAGCTTGGCTCTTCTTCACCCAACTTCACTTTGGAAGGCCATGAGAAAGGAGTGAACTGCATTGACTATTACAGCGGGGGAGACAAGCCCTATCTCATTTCGGGTGCAGATGACCGCTTGGTTAAGATCTGGGACTACCAGGTACGTGTTTGGCTTGTCAAACTTTTGTGCAGACTGACATAGTAAAACATTAGTGAAGAAATGGAAAAAGAGGGGGAAAAGGAATTGAATACACCAACAGATTTTCCTCATTTTTCCATGGGAAGAAGGGAGGGGGTTGGGGGGATATTTCATTCCACTTTTTTCATTTAAGAGAAAAACTAAAAACCTTAACTTTGTTAAACCCTTGAGAAAACCTGCTGTAAATTTAACCTCAAAGTGAATTTGTAGAATTGAATTGGACATAGGTTTGTTATTAGCATTAGGTGTTTTCTTTTCTTCTAACATGGTAACCCCTGCCTTTTGGGCTTCTTGTGGATTAAGTTCCTTCTATGTTCCAAGTGTAAATATTGTTCATGTATCGACTCTTCCCAGCCTTTCACTTCTCATTAACTTTTTTTTTTTTCTCCCTTCCCTGTCTTCTTTTTCACCCTATGCACATGACTGTGCACACGTGTGTGTGTGCTTCTACCTTACTGTTTGCAGGGGTCAAACAAAGACAGCGTGAGGTCTGCCTTCACCTGTGGTTAGATTCAAAGAGAAATTTTGCTCTGAAGCTTTGCAGTGAACTCAAAATAGAGGAAAATCACTGTGTCAGAGAAAAGAAATATTTTATTCTGGAGAGGAGAAATTAACTTGTGACAATCATAGTTTTTAACATGTCTGATGCTGTTGTTTGAGCATCTTGGAAATAAACATTACTGTAAGAAATCTAAAGAAATATGTATTCAGATAAATTTTGGCTTTTGGGTGAGATTTAAGAAACGAAGGTAAAAATGCACCAACATGTTTATTACCTGTACTTCTGACTCTCTTTTTGCAGAATAAAACATGTGTACAAACACTGGAAGGACATGCTCAAAATGTGTCATGTGTCAGCTTCCATCCTGAACTGCCCATCATTATCACGGGCTCCGAGGACGGTAATTTTGTATTTTCTGATATATAAAGGGCGGGGGAAGCACTTACAGGAGGATTCTTCTTGTGGTGTGGCTACACACCTCCTGCCCTTGCATCGAGAGCAGAAGTAAAGTAGCAGACTTGTATTTCTTTCTTCTCCCCCAGGAACTGTGCGCATTTGGCACTCAAGCACTTACCGCCTGGAAAGCACCCTCAACTACGGCATGGAGCGAGTGTGGTGTGTGGCCAGTTTAAGAGGATCCAATAACGTGGCTTTGGGATATGATGAAGGCAGCATTATTGTTAAGGTACGATTAATGTTTTGAAATGAGCAAATGGCGATTCATTACTGTCCCATGTACAGAGCAAGTGATTCCTGATTCTGTGATAATACTGTAAAATACTTATGTGGTGTTTTTACAGAGCCAGAGTATTTCACTAGATATGATCAACTGAAAAGAAAATCAAGAATATGTTTTTTCTATCTGATCATTCTTATGCTACACTTCCTAGCTTGGTCGGGAAGAACCTGCCATGTCCATGGATGCAAATGGAAAAATTATTTGGGCTAAACATTCTGAAGTGCAACAGGCTAACCTGAAAGCTATGGGAGATGCTGAAATCAAAGATGGAGAACGATTGCCTCTGGCTGTGAAGGATATGGGGAGCTGCGAAATCTACCCTCAGACAATTCAGCACAACCCTAACGGACGGTAACAGACTTCAGAACAAAATACTTCAACATTTCTGATTTCTCCTTTTTTAAAATTGGAAAACCTTTTGAATGAAAGAAATGAGTTGCGTGTGTGCTGGTGGAGAAGAGATGTATCGGCACCAGGCACTGTAAAACCAGAGTAATAGAGGGGCTTCCCCTGTGAGAGCTCACAGCTTAAACAGAGAAGTTGCTCA
>NW_010395674.1:0-12003 GCF_000710305.1 Buceros rhinoceros silvestris | reverse complement strand
GGGAAAGAAGTATGCAAACAAATTTAACAAGGTCATGGCAACAAACCATACTCTCTTCTCAATTTGCTTGAATTTGTTACCAGGTAAGCTAAATTAAATTAAAAGGTAAAAGGATATGAGGCACAAGAGCCACTTGGTGGAGACCAGAAGGAAAGGGGCGTAACAAGTACTGGCAACATGGTGCAGAGGGAAGTCTAGTTCTGTGATGTTTTTGGAGCGTATGGAACTCTTTCATTCCCTCTGCATTTGCAGTGATTATATTGGACCTTCAGCTTTTCAGGTTATTAGTCCACGGGATCTTGCCTATTGAGCAGAACACAGGTCTGACAATCTCATCTTTCTCCTGCTCTAGGTTTGTGGTGGTGTGTGGCGATGGTGAATACATCATCTACACTGCTATGGCTTTGAGGAACAAGAGCTTCGGCTCTGCCCAGGAGTTTGTATGGGCACATGATTCTTCAGAGTGAGTGGTGCAGATTTTTTCCTTTGTATTAACTTAAATTTGCTGCTGCTTGTTTTCAGGCTATACAAAGGGTAAACTGGTCTGAAGACCAAAACCTCTTTTTTTGAGTAACTGTCCTGCCTTAAAATTTTCCATTTGTGGCACTCTGCTTATTTTTGAAGATAAGGGAAATGCAGTTGTTTTGTAGAAGCTCACAGTTGTAGTTATCTGCTACTTTGGAAGCTGAGTAATTTTTTTTTTTTTTTTTAATGCAATCTTTAGATATGCCATCAGGGAGAGCAACAGTGTCGTAAAGATATTTAAAAATTTCAAGGAGAAGAAGTCATTCAAACCTGATTTTGGAGCAGAAGGTAAGTATTTATCTTTAAAAATGTGTTGGTGCTTTTTTTTTTTTTTCCACAGTGTGGATTTCTTCCACCTTTACTTTCTTGCAGGCATCTACGGTGGCTTCCTGTTGGGTGTCAGGTCTGTTAATGGTTTGGCATTCTATGATTGGGAAAACACAGAATTGATTCGCAGAATTGAAATTCAGCCCAAACATGTAAGTTTCTAGGTGGGACCAAAGACACTTGCTTGTCTGTTTTTACTGGTTTTTATTGAATGAAGCCAAGCTTTCAATCCAAGTAATAACTTCTTAAGTTGATTTAACAGAAGGGGGAAAAAAATCCTTTATGTGTTGGCTTCTCAGGTTCTAAAGCTTCTGTGTAAGTTTTAACCTTCATTTATAGAATCTCCTTTCTTAACCTGGGGTCTGTAAAACAGTGCTCTTATGGGTTCTGATGATACAGATTTTCTGGTCTGACTCGGGTGAGCTTGTCTGCATCGCTACGGAAGAATCATTCTTCATCCTGAAATACCTGCCAGAAAAAGTTGCAGCAGCCCAAGAAACACATGAAGGTGTCACTGAAGATGGAATTGAAGATGCTTTTGAGGTACTTTCTATTTAAAAGGTGGAATAGGATTAGAGATGATGGAAGCAGGTCCTCCTGAAATACAGCACATTCAGTTCTTAACATAGTCCTATCAGATGTTTAGCTTCCAGAGCACTGGAATACAATATACGCAAATGATCTGCCTGAGGAACACTGCGAACTGTTTTATTTGGGATCCCTGGGGAGAGGATCCCTCTTGGAATCCTAGTATCCAGACCTTGATGCCCACATTTCTCTTCAGATAACCTCTGTGAGAACAGTAAACAGTTATTTGTAAAGCACGCTCTCAGGCTATATGTTTATATTGCTTAAACTCCTCCAATTTTCAAGTTTTGAAATGTTAATGAACTTTGAGAACAAGTTAAACTAAACCTCATGCTGTGAAATGTCAGAAATGCAAATTGCCTGGTGAGATTTTTTTTATTATCTTGCTTAACGCTTGGTTTGGTGCTTGTTTCCTGGATTTATAATTGGTTTATTTCAGTATTAAGGTAGAGATTTCATGTTACAGCATCTTTGTAAAACTGAAAGCATTATTTAAATACTTCCAATCTGTACCTAAACCTTTCTGCAACTTGCCCAAGTGTTTTCTGAAGTAGTAATAATGAGTTTAATTTGAAAATGCAGTAGTCTTCCTGCTATCTGAAAGTACCTTTTTCTATATTTAATTAAAGTGACTTTAATTTGCAGGTTCTTGGTGAGATTCAGGAGATTGTGAAAACAGGCTTGTGGGTAGGCGACTGCTTTATTTACACCAGTTCTGTGAACAGGCTCAACTACTATGTTGGAGGAGAAATCGTCACTATTGCCCATTTAGACAGGTGAGTTGCTGCAGTGGGTTGTAAGCAGGAGTTAGAGGCTCTTTCAGCAAAGTGGGGACAAGGTGGGCCTTGTCCCCTGCTTGCCCTACATTGCTACTGTCTCTTACATATTGTGCTAACATATGTCCTGAGGCAGCAACGTAACCCTGGAGGGAATAAAGACTGTTATGTGACAGTGTATATGCAGTAAAAGCAGAGTTTTGAATTTGAGTGTTCTCGTTACCATAGGCACTATTGGATTTTATGGCTTTTTGTAGACCACTGCGTAGTGGATCTATTCAGGCTGAATATATTCTTTGTTTTGTTTCAGAACAATGTATCTGTTGGGGTATATTCCTAAGGACAACCGCCTGTACCTGGGTGATAAAGAGCTGAACATTGTTAGCTACTCTCTGCTGGTCTCCGTGCTCGAATATCAGACCGCTGTGATGAGAAGAGATTTCAGTATGGCTGACAAAGTTCTCCCCACAATTCCAAAAGAACAGAGAACCAGAGTTGCACATTTTCTTGAAAAACAGGCAAGAAAAATACTTCTTAGTTATCAAAAACTCTAATAAATCAGTTTATTCACATTTCTAATAGTTTGCCAAGCAAAACCCAGTCACATTATCTGTAAGCACAAACACAGATGATTAACAAGAGTTTATCTGAGAATGCTGTAACCTGCTGTTTAGCAGGGTTTTGTTAGAACATCTCGGATGCTCTTCGACCTGATGAATCACAGCCTTACTTTAAAATTTTTATTTTAGGGCTTCAAACAACAAGCTCTTGCAGTGTCTACAGATCCGGAGCATCGTTTTGAACTTGCTCTTCAGCTTGGAGAATTAAAAATAGCCTATCAGCTTGCAGTGGAAGCAGAGGTAAGCATGTAACTTTTGGTGATTCATACTAATCCGGAGTATTAGCATGAATCTAAGAGGCCCTGTAAGGTGGTATGTGGGGATGTAGTACAGCTCCCTGAACACTATATAAATGCCTCCAGCATTCTTGATGAAACTCTTCTGCCTGTAATTCAAAGGAAGTGAAGCTGTGGGATGGGGACATGAGAAAGCTGTCTGCTCAGAAAGCTGCAGGATCTCCCAGAGAATACAAAACTTGGAAGGAGGAATGGCAGGACTAAAGCCTCTAGGCCTTTCTTCCAGCCTTGGCAAACTCAGGCTGTTGCAGTGGGCCAATTGGCGGGTAGTGGTTTGTCCCATTATGTGGAGAACTGATCTCACAGTTCCTGTTGGAAACAAAGAAAGTTAGTGATGAAGAACTTGGTTAACTTAGTGACAGACACAAATGCCTTTCTTACACTCCGAAGGCTGACTTGGGAGCTTTAAGAGATTGCTGCTGTTTAAATTTCCAAAGTTTATTTATACCTCCTCTCTCCATATTTAACGAAAAACTTTGTGTAACGGTGCAGCTGTATAATGATCTGTGTGTAACACTCAGTGGGTCACGCAGTGAAGCTGCAATAATCGTAGTATCCTATGGGGGAGACAAGTGCAGCGATGGGATACGGGAGCTTCACAAGTGAACTTGCGTTTTCATGTTGAATGCTCTGAAAAATCTTTAAATGCTGTTCAAAAATGTGAGGGTTATGTTCTGACTTCTCTTCTTTCCCTCCCTCTCCCCTTTTTGTCCCATTAGTCAGAACAGAAATGGAAACAACTTGCTGAGCTCGCCATTAGTAAATGCCAGTTTGGCTTGGCCCAGGAGTGTCTGCACCACGCACAGGACTACGGAGGGCTCCTGCTGCTGGCCACAGCTTCAGGAAATGCAAACATGGTGAATAAGTTAGCTGAAGGAGCAGAAAAAGATGGCAAGAACAATGTTGCATTTATGAGCTACTTCCTGCAGGGAAAGTAAGTAGCAATGCTCTGCTTTCCCAAGTGTAAAGACCCTCAGGTTCTTGAATGGTTAACTCCAGACTTCCTGGGGAAAGACTGCCGCACGTGCCTTCTCAGAAAAGATGTTTCTGCTTTGCGATGGCTGCTACTTTTTAAATGAAATGAAAAGCACTTTAATGCAATAGAGTGAACAGCTAATCTAATACAAAAGTTTGTTGTTTGCTTTTTAAATTCACTGGTTAAAATCACATTTTAAAATCTTTTAGGCTTGATTCATGTTTGGAACTCCTGATTAAAACTGGGCGTCTCCCAGAAGCTGCTTTTCTTGCACGGACATATTTGCCAAGCCAAGTTTCAAGGTAACCTTGAAGCGTATATGGAGTGTGAATAGTGGTGTCAAAAGTGGCTGTATATAACAAATGTGGTGTGCATCTCCTCCAGGGTTGTTAAATTGTGGCGGGAGAATCTCTCTAAAGTCAATCAAAAAGCTGCTGAGTCCCTTGCTGATCCTACAGAATACGAAAATCTTTTCCCTGGACTAAAGGAAGCTTTTGTTGCTGAAGAGTATGTTAAACAAAGCCTTGCTGACTTGAGGCCAGCCAGGGAATATCCCCTTGTCCTTGTGAGTAAGAAGTGGGAGTTTTCGGTCTCTACTAGAAAAACATTTGGTGCTGTGTAAAATCAGCTTTAAGCAAGTCAGTGCAACCACTTAAATGTCCGATGAACATGGCTCTTTTTCCTTACCTTTAGCCAAATGAAGAAAGAAACTTACTTGAAGAAGCGAAACGCTTTGAGCCTTCTCGAGTAATGGCACCTCAGGTCAGTGTTACTATCAAATGATTGATGCCAAGAAAGAGGCAACTTTGCTATTGCACAGTAACATCTACCCTGGAGAATATTTCCCCAGTAATGGGGAGATCTTGCTGGCTCGACTGAAGCACTGCAGCTGAGTTCCAGGTTCTTTTGCCTCAGACTCGATCTACTTCTGTAACTATGAACAAATTCTTGACACTGAAATTATTTCTTTTGTTACTTGGGTCATCTTTTGTTAGCGTGAGTAATGGTAGAGTCTCTGCAGGATTAAGTCAATGGTAAAAAAGTTCCAATTGCACGAGCAAACACAGCCTTGGCTGCTGCCAGTTTTCTAAAAGCTCCCTAGCTGGAACCTGGAAATGCTTGTGTGTAACAGCAATTAAAAACGCTCAGCTGAAACAAGGCCACTCGTGTTAAACTGTGTCTCTGCATTCAGTTAACAATTGCGCAGAAGGCCTTGAGCAAGTTGTCTCTTACAGCTGAGGCCAAATATGGGAAGTTTTGTAGGAGATAACTATGTAATTAATCTAAATATGGTTAACTGAATTACTGCAGTAGTAGTACTGATGAATTATCTTAATATAAAACTGGTGCAGCAGTGAAGAGAGAAGGATTAAACCGTCGTAGCGTAGCCCAAGTACAAAGATTTACCACCTCTGTTAAAATGGCTGTGACAATCTTCAAGTAACCTGATCTCTTTTCTGCTGAGGACCTGGAAAAGCACTTCAGTATTTGAAATTAATTGGTATTTTCTGAAGGCTCTTTTCATTCTACCAGTTCCGTCATCAACTGCTTTAAATAAACTCTGTGGGGAAACATTGTCCAGTGGAGTGAGGACTAGAGCGTTTACTGATGGTGTGGTTGAAGAATTACAGAGGGGAGCTTTTAAAGGAGGATTGTAGGTCTGCTGCTTACTTGCTTTTGTCAAGACTTTAAAATCAAAAGAACTTAAGGAATCTCTCTTTGATTAGAAAAAGGCTGAAGAACCACTTCCCTCTCCTAAACAAGAAGTGAAGACAGCTTTGCAGAATTCTGATCTACTTCCAACAAGAGATCAAAAGGTACTGAAATACATTTTTATGAAGGGAAGTACAAGCACTAAACTCATTTTACATTAAAGACTTCAGTTAATGTGATTAAGCCAAGCTACTGCAAAATATCACTTTCTGTATTATCCTGCAGTTCTGTAGGATGTGCAAATGCATCATACAGAATTACAGGAGGTGGCTGACATGTTACTCATATCCCCTGAATCTGGTCTGGTCTCTTCCTAGACACTGCTGGACTTGGAAGATGATTTGGATAACCTGGATCTGGAGGATATTGACACCACAGATATCAATCTGGATGAAGAGATCTTAGATGAGTGAACATTTTTTTAGATGATCAAAGTGATTACTCCAAACAGGGAATGAAGTTCAATGGACTGATTTTTATACTGCAAGTGGACCATGTACATGTAGATAGAAGGGTAGACCCAGCAACTGTACTAGAAGAATCAGCTTTCAGTATGGTGACATTCAAGATGTAGGCTTGCTCCAGTACATACTAAAAATCATTTGATTTATCAAGCAATTCAATAAATCCTTTTAAACACTCTCTTCCTCAGTTCTCCATTTACTGGTAATTCTACTACTCTTAACCTAGCTTCAGCAGTGTATATTGCAAATATTTGAAACAGCAGCATAATCACCAAGCATTTTATTTTAACCTGCCTTTTCTTAGTGTGTACACAGAGGTCTATGGTTACCCTTGCACAGGGCTGTTTAACGTCTATCTGTAAACAATCAGCAGACAACAGTTTCAGCTGAAAGAGTTAACAGAACAGTAATATGTCTAAAGGGAGTGATGGGGTGTTACTTTCCTAAATGAAGACCCTACACTTACTTCAGTAAGATGATTAACTGTGGGCAATTCTTTAGATTCAACATGCAACAGTAAAGAAATTAAACTCAGGGTATGTGGTTGCCTCAAAACACAAGTCACAGTGACTGCTCCACGTTACTGAAACTAACAGGCTGCTACAGCCATTCTTAGGTATTTTAGTAAATTTCTTAAAGCCATCAGTTGTTTGAAGTATTTATTGTGGAATCCTGTACAATGTTTATAAACAGATGTGAAACTTATGTTGAGTTCAAGTTGATTTCATGAAGCTGTAGAAGTAGCCATTGCTTCTTCATAAGCCTGGAGGGCCAGTTGGATATAGCCTTCCTTCTGTGATTCGGTTTTTGCAAATACCTGCAACCAAGGGCAGAGAGAGATTTATGTACAGTTAAGAGCATAGTTACACAAGGAGATTTCATCATTCCCAGAGGTAGATCAGCCAGCTCAACTGAGATTCTGGTGGAGTACATATAGTTTAGAAAGAAACAGCTAACCTGGCACACAAAACAGCTTTAGTTAAGTATCTGCTTCTCGCAGTATGGAGAAATTTAGACTGCTAAATAGGCTTCTGCTGTGTGAAAGCTTTCTCTTCTCTCGTGAAGCAGCCTTGAAGTAGAAAAGCATACCTTGATCAGATCAACTCCTTGAAGATTCCCTTCTTGAGCTTCTTTTGCTGATAGACATTCAGAGTGAAGCATGTGATACAGTGTGATTAAACTTGTCGCATCATCCAGCCTAAACAAATACAGACCCGCTTGTAACAATTACTTTTGCCGCATACTTAAGTGTGTATTTTGTGGTGGACTTTGCACACCACAGGCTTCTGCATTCACCAAAAATACAGTCATTAGAATACACAGCTGAACAGGCAACCCATCATCTCCCCCAACGACAGCTTCCTTGTGAGGAGGAAGACCAGAGTACATAAATTTATCCATACTTAAGCCTGATGTAACACATTTCAACTGAAATCTCTGTAAAATTCAATTAATTATCCAGTAACAAGGATTCAGTGGAACAACTGTGCCAAAGAAACTTTCTAACACCGACTGTAGTAACCAGCAAGTTTTACTGAAGCAGTATTGGAAGTCTTGCGATACCCAGCCCCCTTCACCTGAATTTAAAACTGGAGCAGGTGGTTTGCAGGCAAAAGTGGGTGGGTGGCACATAAGGTGCTCCAAACTCTGGTAAATTGTCTGGATATTTTAATTTTCCCTTTAACAATCTGATTCCAAAACTGCAAATTCCCTGTATTTCTTCACATCCTCAGGTTTAAAAGTAAGATCTGAGTACCTGTTCAAAGTTTCCAATTTCAACAGGAGGAAACAAATGCCACCATCTCTGCAACTGGGAATTCCAATTGCACAAAGTTTTCCTAGCTGTAGAGCCAGTCTGCACAATTAAATAGATTGCTTCAGGGAGTTTGGACTAAGTTTAGCAGCAGCATCTCTTACGGAACTCCATTTAAAAATCGAAGTGTATCTATCTGTTTGTAAGGTGCTCAGGAATTGCTCTAAAACCCAGAGTGTGGGTGTTTCCACCTTAAAAGCCAGAACTGACTCAGTAGTATAAAATCGTTAGGCTCTAAGATCAGTAGTGCCCCGAGCTGGAAGTGTACTAAGATAATAACACAGGAAACAAAAAAAAAAAACCCCAGCACCTACAAATGGCTCGTTTTAAACCCTACAACTTCATGGACTGTTGCTGGTGCTTCCATTCAGCATCTCTACAGCTAAAAGTTACACAGAAATACTGTTTTATTTTCAAAGAATGGTACTTGTGGGTTTCTGTGTGTTTAGGTAAGCGGAATTACTGATGACAAACACCACTTACAGGTCTCTGTGGATCATATCTATCAGTAAGCCATCCGTCCTCTTCCTGTTCACTAGATACCATACCATTCCTCCAAAGTGCCTTGTTGAACGGAGCAGGTCGTATTTGCCGTGTTTTTCAATGTCGTCATACGTCCGATGGTGAACCTATACACAGAGGTTTTGGTTTCCTTAGCGTCACTGGAGCTTAGTGACAGTTTTTCCCTCTGTACCTCTCACACAGAGTTTTTTATCTATTTTCAGGCCCCCCTGCAGTGCAGCAGTAAGCCACAGGCTGAACCACACCACCTTAAAGCTTTACACGTGTTATAATTCAGGGTGACACTGGGATAACCCAGTTCTGAGGCACAGACACCTTCATGTTAAGAGAAAGCTAAATACTTGCTATGGAATGAAAGTTGGAGGGAGGGAAGGAAGGGGATAATCTCCGAACCTTGATTTCACTGCTATCAAGCTGTAATCTAGTCTTTAAGGAGAAAAATGCTAGAGCAAAGAGGTGAAATTTTACTGTGAAGAAAAGGTACTTGGAAAAAGAGCACATACAAACAACAAATTTGATCCCCAGATACTACATATGTTTACAAAACAAACCCAGAAGTTCTTCTTAATGCTATTTATTTTTTGGACTAGAACACTGAGAAGTGAACTCACTCTGATATAGTCGGGTGAATCTGGCTCAAACTGAGCAATGCACCGGTTAAGGATATCCTCATGACGGTCCTGCTGAAACACAGCCTAGAACAACAGGTCCAGTTCAGGAACAGACTGGGCATCGCACCATTCCACCTCTCCAAAATCAAACCAGCAGCCACAACTTTTTTGTTCTGGGCAACGCTTGCAGCGAGCATAGGGCAAAATGGATCAGAGGACAGCAACTGCCTTGATGACACTAATACAATGTTTCCAGATTTTTGTTTCTGAAACACCAGTTCACATTTTCAGATTTAGCACACGATTTCATCAACGCGAAACAATTAAACGCGGATTTCTCGTATGACAGAATATTTACACCTACCCAGGATTTACCTGCCCCTAACTGGAACTTTATTATAAGTATTTTAAGTAAGCTACAGTGACAAAAAATTGTTCAAAGCAGTATTCAAGCAATTTAAAACATCCAGGCAGACTGGCTTATTCAGAGCTACTCTCCAAATAGCAGTTTCACTGTCGGAGCACAATTAAGTAAAACTGATCAGCTTTCAAAACCAGGAAGATCTTACCACCAGGTGTTCATCCTTGAACAACACCGGAGGAATAACTCTGCGCCCCTCTTTTGGGAAGAATATCTGTATCATTCTGTCTCGTTCTTCCCAAGTTGCTTTGCGTAATACACCGTTGGGTTCTCTAACTACAATGAAACGCTCCTGAAAAGAAGGTAAACAAAGAGCATTATCTCCCAAAGTCTTCCCTCTTTGTAGCCAGAACCATTGTAAAAAAAGATTCTCATTTGGCAAAGTTCTTCTGTACCTAAACTCACACTAATAACAGCCATCAGTTAGAAATTGGTGTTATGTACTAGATCCATCACTTCTCTCCTCTCTGTGAAGTTTAGGCAGTCAACTACTACCCTGAGAAAGGAGTTAGCATTGCTGCTGCCCTGGTTTTATACAATTAACACATACTTTGTTTCAGAGGGGGGTGCTAGAATCAAGTAAGGGCAAATACAGAACAAACAAACCCACCACAAGTAAAACAATATACTTGTTTTAAGTTAAGATCTGTTCACAAGAATATTTGCTTTAGGGCAGCAGACAGGAAAGTCTGTCAGGACTAGGAAGTTTCCAATACACTGAGGCAGAAGGATAAACAGCAGGTTCCGGGAGTGAGCTCTCAGAGTAACAGATGGAAGCCTTGGCAATTCACTTCACAGGATCATGGCTATATGCATGTTTGAACCACGGACATTTCTCAGAATCATAACTATGTGTTAAGAATTTTTCCTTCAGACAATCTACACATTTCATTATATAAAGAAATATTTATCTCCGTGCTCCACAGTGGTATTTGACAATAGAACAGCTTCACAGCTCTTCACAGCTTTATCATGAATTTACTTATCATTTAATCAGCTTAGCACCAGACCTTGGTGACTGTGAATAGCTCCATCTTTTGGCCTACGCGCAGTACCACGTAATCCAATCCCACAGAAAGCTTCTAGGGAGTATGGAAGAACTCAGCACTCCTGGCAGATGACAAGCATCTGCTTTTAAAATAACTAACTATCCCACAGCTTCCCTTGCAATGCCTGTTTTTGAGCACTGGAACGTGATTTATCATCATCAGTTAGAAGCAAACATGTCTTTGCGCCAGAACATACAGCTCCGCAGCCTTTTTGCAAACTGCTCTAACTCCGTTTTATTAAAACCTTATTTTGAAATTAAGAATGAAAAGCTTTTAAATTAATATCCTGTTACTTACACGATGAGGAACAGAGTAAGTTAAATCTGTAAACACATATTTTGTACTTTCAGTTCCTTCAAGGAATTTGTCATCTGCTAAGACATCGTTAATTGGCTCTCGTTCATTCAAAACAGGGGGCATGGTTAGTCTTTCTTTAGCTTCCTCAATGGCTTTTCTTGTGGCCTTGAAAACAAAAAAAGTACTTTAATTTTACAATGAAAAAGATTCATTCTAATGAAAAGCCAACATACAAATTAGGGACTAAAGTTTTCATTGAGAGAAAAATTTTAAAAACCTTTTTAATTCTGCAGTAGAGAAGCGAGGTACTAACTGAGTCTCCAGGTAGATGAACCCCATGTAAACAATACACAACTCTGTACCTCGGGGGCAAACTGCTGGAGAAAGTTCAGAAACTAAAATCTACGTCTACTGCTGCAAACAGCAGGTTTATTTCCTGTATTTTTCCATGGTAAATTTCTGCCAAAGCATAAACCACAATCAACAGTTTATATACAGCTGTGCTTTACAGAAGAACTGGCTTAATTCAGGCCCCTTTGTCATCCTGGACCACAGTCAGGAAAAAAGTAGTCAAAGGAGTCCCAGGGCTCTGAGTTAAGTATCAGAAAACAGCATTTAACAGAACCAGGAAGCGTAAGGCAAAGCGGTAACAAAGAGGACCTGTCACTCCAGCAAAAAAGCATCCCATTTCCTTCCACAGTCCACAAAAATCGAGAAAGACTGTATAAACGAAACTGACTGAAGTGATTGACACTACCTGAGGAAACGACTTGAAATGAGAGAAACGGAAATGTTTTCAACAGCAGCACTGAAGGAAGAAGGAATGTGGACGGTTACAGACTTTTTTGCTAAAACCAGCAGTTATTTCGGACCCAGGCGGAGCAGCCTACCTCCTCCAGCTGAGCTTCCGTCATCAGCTTGTACTTGGGTGGTTTAAGCTCCTTCTTCACCGGCCTGAAGACCTTGTGCAGGTTGAGCCCTGTCATTTTGTAGAGCAGGTTCTGA
>NW_010395673.1:0-1885 GCF_000710305.1 Buceros rhinoceros silvestris | reverse complement strand
GAGGGACATGGTTTAGGGATCCTGGAAGTGCAAGTAGAATGGTTGGACTTGATGATCTTAAATGTCTCTTCCAACCAGATGATTCCGTGAATATAAACAATATAGCAGAATTAGCACTGACAGGAACAAGAAGCAGAAAGAATACACAGCCCAGAGGTTTATGTGATGAAAATTTTAAGGAGCAAGTGGTTACAAGCAGTGGTTATTAAGTCATTGCAAAGCCTGGAGAATGAGACAAAATGGATGTTTCCTCCCCGTGCCTGACCTGCAGGCAGCAGTAGCCTGTAGGCGATAGCAGCATCGTCATTCCTTGTTTGAACTGATGTGGAAAGCCCTCTGATTTCTGTTTAAGCTGGCAGTGGATTAGGTCCTCTCTTTTAAAGCAGAAACATCAAAGCCACTTATGGTACATACAAGGTCATGAATCACTCCTCTTTCTCTCTGAAACCAGGACTTCCATAAGCAATTTCCAGGTATTTCCAGGTCTGTCAGAAAGTAGACTATTTAGAATTTTTCCATGCATATCTTCTGTTTTGCTTCTGTGAGCCAACCACAGGGAACAGAACCAGCGTTCTCTCTTTTTTCTCATGTAATGCCAAAGGCAGTGTTGTTGCTCTGCTTTTTAAGAGAAAATAAAAAAAAAAAAGAAAGAAAATTCCACTTTGCTGTTGAGGAAACGAAGACACGTCCTCTTTCACCTCATACTTTATTTTTTTTCATACCCACAGTACAGTGCAAAGAATTTTATTTCTGTTGCTTCTGCTCATTGTGCAATAAGTGTATATGCTACTTCTTTGAAACATCAGGATGAACATCTGGTTTTGGTGCTCACCAAGTCTGCCAAGTCGTGAAGCTTTGAATATTTTGCCAAACCATTGAGCCAGCCCTGAATTTATAACTAATATCAGGAAAATCACTAGGGGAAAATGTAAGCAACTGCGGACTGTGTAACAGCCAAGATCAATTCTTCAAGGATAATTTTTACTGTGTTAATTTTATCAGTGTGGTTCACAGACAGCTGCCTCTGGTTCATAGCAGTAAATTCATATCAATGAGCTGCTTTATAAATATGCAACCCAAATAGATTCATAATGAATGTACATTAGTGAAATAATTTTGGGAAATAAAAACAGATGCTGGAACTGAGTCATCAGCAAGTGATAAATAAGAAATAAAACAAGTTGCCTCAATGTTTTAAGAATTCAAACATAGAGCTTCAAAGCTTCAGAAGAAAAACATAAATAAAGAAAACTATTCCATGAAGACAGACAGAATTACGGCAAAGAGGGAAGTATCGAGAAGCGGTGCAATGCATTAGGAAAAGCTTTCTTTACACTAATTAAGTGCTGAAGCAGGTTGCTTAAGGGTGCTCTGGAATTGCCATTGCTGGAATTTTTTCAAGGGTCACACTAAACAAGTACCTGCCAGGAAAGGTTTCAGGAGAACACATCCTGCTGCAGATTATCTCCCAGGATCTTGCCTTTGATTTCCTTCAGAACAGTAAACAGAAGAAAAATCCTGGAACAAATCTCTCTTACCTTCCCACGCAGCGTCCAGAGCTGCTGTGCTTTTACTTAGCGGTTTTGGAGTCGCTTCTCTCGGTAGCCCCTGTCAGCCTCCCACCGGGTTCTGCTTCCCTGGCTTTGACGATTCTAGCCAGCCTTCCCAGAGTTTACTTTTCATCTGGCTTGTCTGCTCATGACTGCTACCTCAAACACCAGCCGCCAGGTGAAGTGCTGTCAAGGCCTCGGTGGCAAATAAGCATATGAGTTAAAAACAGAGAGCGAACCTCATGGAAAGAAAAAGGGGGGCTGGTGGGAGGAAACCAAGCAGGCTACCGGCAGCGAAAATGTTTTCAGGCACTGTCTCCCGGCGCCAGCGGCTC
>NW_010395672.1:0-4643 GCF_000710305.1 Buceros rhinoceros silvestris | reverse complement strand
CCCCTGGAAACATCTGATCACTGTTTGTCCTTTCGAACTCTCAATACAAACAGAAAGTAAAGGAGTTTTGGGGACCGTCCGTGCTATCTGACTGTAGACATAATTTAGATGCTTAGACTTCCCATGTTACTAACTTTGAGGTGTTCTCTGTAAAGTAGTAGAGGAGTGGAGAATCCCATCTTGGAGAATTTATTTTGATACTAAAGTTAGTGACATGAAAATCCTTCTTCATCTTTCATATTGCACTACAGGCTTGCCTGGTCCTTGCCTGCTTTAGGATCATGTTAAGGGTTGCCAGCACTCCAGTCAACCTACGAAGGTTTACCCCTGAGCTGATCCTCAGACAAGAGCTGTGCACTGATTATGGAAGTGCTTCCAGTTACTGACATATCCCTGGCAGGTCACCATGAAGAGCTGTTTTGGCAACACTCTTCTGTCAAAACAATTCCCTAAGTTTGGTCAACTGTCTTAAGACAATTTTCAGAAACATTTTATACATTGAAACAGGTACTGTGTGAAATGCAGCCAAAAGGTCTCCACAGCTCATAGATGTAGCCAGATGAAACCTGACATTTCAGCTATTATTTGTGGCTGTATTATGATATGGTTATTACGGACAATTATCAGTGCACTCAAAAGAAATTTTTTCACTCAGAACACCTGATATACTCAAAAGTCCTATCTATCAGCTGTGTTATTGTCCTAAATCCACTCTTTTCTGCTAAAGGTGCTTATAATGTAAGTATGGCATGAGTTATCTCTTGCGGGTGATTATTTTTTTGTTTTATATCTATCAAATCTTCTTGAGACTTCCGGTGGCAGTTTTGCCGAAATTAATTCCAAAGTAAGATCTCAAACATCTCACATCAAAATGGCAGCCTCATCAGGCATTGTTCATTGCAAGAATGGAACACTCAGCTATAAATGTTTTTGCATTTATTGGACTAACTAGATATTTTGTGGGGTTTGGTTTTTTTTAGATGTCCTCAATCATGATTACAATGATGAAATATCAGCAATGACATTGCTCCATATTTTAGAATAAATTGGATTACCAAAAGAAAAAAAATATCAGCCAATCCTGGATAGTAATCTAGTTGTTTCTTCATGTAAGAAGAAATGATTTACCTTCTGTGAAGCACAGAAAACAGCTTTTGTCAGTCATCCAAGGGGATCAGGCCCATAATTCATGGGTGTGTGAAAGGCTTTTGTTTCCAATTAGGTTAATATTTTATGGTTGTTGTTGGCCCACTGTAAATAACAATTTGTACACTGGAAAACAAAGTGATTTCTGGAGTGCTTGTAAGATAGCAGCTGCAACAAATGTAGACTCAGCTGCAAAAATTTTTGTCGCCCTATGGAATACAACAGAAGCTCACATGTCGCATATCACAGAACTGATGAGACAAGAAGGAAAGTGAGCCCTGTGCTGCACATGGGCAAGGGCAGTAGTCCCAACCAAAACGTGACCTTATCATAATTCAGAGGCATAGCCAAAATGGCTGAATCTCTTACCTTTCCATGTAGAAGTATGGTGGAACATGAGTTTCTAAGAAAGTCTGAAGATGATTTTGTGGACCTGAAAGCAAGTCCATTTTTTCCCAATGACATTGCGTGCCTTACCAAATAGTGTTATCTCTCAGTTGGCCTCTTGATATACAGTCAAATACAGTTCTACAGGATATACATTGTGAACATTACAAAACATTGCAGAAGATCCTCCTGTCATGAAAGTCATGATGACAGACTTGTAGCAGAGCACCATTTTAATGTATCCATAGTCACGGCCACAAAACTTTTTTAAAAGAGGGAATTAACTTTTATTCTGCCTCCTGCAACGATCTGTACCTTCACCTGTGGTTATAAATTAATTATATTCCTTTCTTTCATTATAATGTCTGTATTACACATTTAAATATCCTGTGCTTGTCTCATAACATCTTACTTTATTTCACTTTGAGTTTCATGATCCTTATTGATGTTTGTGGTTTATTTATTTATTCCCTTGAGTTCAGTATTCTCAGTAAGGAGCTGGACCTTCAAAAGAAATCTTCAGTCACAACAGAGTTCAATCAAATCCTATTTCTGCAAGTTGTCTGCTCAGGTAAAACTTTAAACATACTTATCTGCGGATGTGAAATGGAAATAGGATGATTATGAAACTTCTTTTAGAAGTTGAAAGCAGAAAGCTGATGATTTTTCCATTAATATTTTTCCTTTAAAATTGTAACTTAAGACAATCTGCTAACCATGTATCTAATTTCTTACACTTCACTTTTCTGCATTTCACATGCATCCCCAACAGAAAGAAAAGAGACATTAAGAGGCTGCTAAGAGACTACATTAACCCTTTGTTCCTTAAAGGTCCCAAAATGAAATGTTCCCCTTTTGTCTGGGAATCCACAAGAATTTTGTAAAAAAGACTATGATCTCTCACTTTGGTGTCTATGGAGTTTCAATGCTGGAAATGTAAGAAGTCTTAGCATTTCTATGCTGCATAGCAGCTAAATCCTTCAGTGACTCCAGGCAGCAGTCTGATAACGGGGCAAGAAAGGGCTACATAAACTGGAGTCAACCATGGTGACTATAGGGCTGAGAATAACTCAGCCCCCAATTCTCTGACTAATAAAAATGTGGTTATTTTTACTT
Organism: Buceros rhinoceros silvestris; assembly: GCF_000710305.1. Taxonomy (NCBI): domain Eukaryota; kingdom Metazoa; phylum Chordata; class Aves; order Bucerotiformes; family Bucerotidae; genus Buceros; species Buceros rhinoceros. The sequence goes on along the minus strand of NW_010395672.1, from coordinate 1,994 downwards.
TTGCCAACATCATGCAGCTCTAAACAGATAATCTAGTGTACACAGTCCCAGGCACGTGACCATGCAGCTCTGCTGAAGTTAACAGAAATTAAGAGAACCTGAAAACTAAAGTTTGGGTTAAATACTTCATTAAGTTCCAAATTTCTTTACCCAAAGATAATGATTTTAAAGGGAAAGCTAATCAACCTAATAATTGATTACCTTCCACGGAATACTTCAACAGTTTTACAGATACGTTTTTGTAGTTTGTAGACTTTCAGCATTGTATACATTTAATTGTGTGTGTTTCGAAGTTATATACCACAGATTTTTTTTTTTTTTCAGAATGCAGGAAACGTATACGAAGCCTCAAAACTGGAGATAATGTAGCTATAGAAAAGAATTTTATTTTCTGATTTGTTTTCTGGCATGATTACCAAGAGATCACTGTGAGTGAAATTTATTGTTCTCTGATGGGCACTCTTCAAACAATAAAGGGAATAGATTCTCTTCTGAGATCAATGTTTGCAATTTTATGCTTTTCCTTCAAATACAAAGAACACATTTTTAAATTCACAAAACCAATTAACAGCTATTCTGTCAATTTTTTTCATTCATTGAACAAAATATACTTGGAGATAGCACTTTATTTTTGTTTGTTAGACTAATTTAAAGGAGAATAGCTGCTTCATTAGAAGACTTCCAAATTGTAGGTTGTCTTTCTCAGGATAAAAGACAAAATAAATTGACATGACAAAATATTTTCCATAAGTAGTTCTGCTGATTATGTATTAGAATTGCATCAGCTCTCAGATACAATTTTGGGAGCAGATCCTTAGGGGACATAAAATGGCTTAAATGGATCTGTATTAATTTACAATAGTTGAAAAACTGATCTATGATGCAGGTGAATATTTACAGAACACATAGCTTAAACTTGAATGCATTTTTCACTATTTTTCCAATAATCAATATCTTTAAGAATGTTATTTCCACATTTCAGCTTTTCAAAAAAAAAAACAACCCCACACCCTCAGCAGTCTCTCAAACCCAGTAAAAGATAATTTTCCAGTTGTCTGTATTCACAAGACTCTTGTTCTTTGAACAGTTCATACATTTGAGAAAATCGCTATGACAATATGATTGAAATTGATAAGAACACCAAACCCAGAAATAACTTCTCTTGAAGTATTCAGAAATTTAAAATAAGAAACCAAGGCATTTCTGTCTGACTCAATTTTGTTTCCCAATCCTTTCCAAACTCTCTCTGATTGTTTCTGTCAAGCTATTTCACTTAATTCCTGAAATCATTAACTTTTGCATCTCCTTTATCAAAAAACTCTTGTAATTTCTTTCCTGTGCATTGATACTAACCTGAGGTATGTTAGAGAGTAATAAAGACATAGATGCTTTCAGTTCCTGGGCCAGCAGATGTGGTTCAACAAAATCTCTTCATAATTCTCTTTTGCAACATACTAAATTTCACAGGAAGTTTCTTACTGAACCTGTGAATTTCTTAGTATATCAGCAATGGGGTAAGAAAAAGGAATCAATCATCTGGAAGTTTAGCCGGAGGAGTCTTTGGCTTAACAGAGATAAAACTAGAAATTATTTGCCTTTGGCAGAGAGCAATGCTTTTGTTGTTTAAGAGAATTACAGGACAAGGCAGCTAGGTGCTGAAGTAATTTGTGGTACTAGAAGACGTTTAGAATAGCTGAGGGCATCTTTGTGACTGTCCCGGTCTGCGACCACATGGTCCAGCTTTGTTCATGGTTCTGACTGCATGGTCCTTTTGTTCCAAGCCTTCTCTTTCCCAGAGAGTTGCGGGGAAATTCCCACGCTTCCGGGGAAGGGAGGCACGCCTCTGCGAATAAGCGCATAAAAAGGAGCGTGGGGAGACATGGGCCGGCACTTTGCTCCTTCCCCCCACCCGCCTTCTCTCTGTGCTGCACCCTTTGCCATGCTGCCCTGTTCACGCTGCGCGCTGCAGCACCTTTGGAGATTTCACCCCTGGG
>NW_010395671.1:0-2066 GCF_000710305.1 Buceros rhinoceros silvestris | reverse complement strand
TGCAGTGGCTTGAATTCTCAACTACAGCAGAGAGAAAAACAGAAAAAATGTTGGCTGTTAGAAAGTTTTGTTTGAGCTTTTTAAACTGAGTGATTAGCAGAAATAATGACCCTGTCAGCCTTAATCACATTAAAATGTGGTTAACATCATTTAATTTTTTCCACTTAATATGCGAAAATTTCCAGTAGATTTGCAGTGAAGGCCATTGAAATTCCATTAGAACAAGAATAAAAATTTCAGGCATCATTTATTCAGAGAGGGAATAAAGGTCTCAACTGAAAACTGCTGAATCTTTCTATTAGGGAAACTATGAATCATTGCATTGAGCAGTACCTTCAGCTTCTATAGTACTGAATCTGGGTTGTTTCTGAATGAATGGAATGTGTGTGTAGTGTGCTGTTTTTCTGAAAATTGCAGCATATAAGTTTTGTACAAATTCAGTAAGTGCTTTCTCTGTAAAAGGATTATTATGTAGTATTTTATAACTGCTGTAGAAATAACTTGTTTTAGGCATCTCATCTCTGAAGTTTCATGCTTTATCATTGTCATTAAAACATTAAAAAAGGTATCTTCTTTCTGGTTGATATGTAATGTATAGTGGGGATTTCTTGTGGTAAATAGCAAAATGAGGACATGGGCAGCTATGACTAGAACATTAAGTCATATCAAGTCTCCTGCACTCTTGGCATTTCTTGTTGCATGCTCCACAGGAATTTACTGGAAGTACAGCATAGAGTAACTGTATGAAAGCATTAGAGAAACTGTCAACTGCATTTTTTTCTGAAAGAAATTTCTCTTTCTAGGAAAGATGCAAAGTTTGTTGGCTTTACTGTGTTTCAGTCTGCTCAAGTTCTCATTTTTTGTCCTTTGCCTGTGTAAAGAGAAGATTGAATTTGATAAGTGGAGGTACCAGATGTACACCTTATGTTCTGTGATTTTCTAGACTCTACTGAAGGACTTCAGTATTTCTTAAAAACAAATATTTCTGAATATATCTGATAAGGTATAATTCCTTCAGTGAACTGGGTTTTTTCTGCCTCTGGTACTTGAGTAACTATATAGTAGATTTGAGTGGCTTTTTCTGTTTTTTACATTGGTATTTTGTCCCTGAACCTAGTTCATTTCAGCTTATTACATAATTACTCTGTCCTCTTTCTAGTGGGGAAAAAACATTAAAATGCACTGGATTTGTGCAGAATACAGATTTTAAAATTTCAGTATTTTTATTTTTTTTTAAATAAAATGTAAGACAGTACAGTGGTAAATAATGTAGTGCTCAATACTGTGAAATATACAGTGGCTAAAGGATTTTTCTTTGAAATAGCTGTTACTAAACCTAAGAGTTGAGCAGAGGTAACACGAATTTGGAAGTGCCTCTGATCCAAATGTACCTCTGTATGTCGAGGAATGAAGGACACTGAGTAGGAAGTGGGTCCCTGGCCAGGCCCTGCAAATGTTAGGTGTTAACCCTGCAAATGAGATAAAAGGAAATAGGAGTGTGGGAGTGACCAAAAGCAAGGGTAAGAGGGAGGTGCAAGTTGAATAAAGAGGTGTTAAGTTTTGTGGGGGTTGCATTTGGAAGCATCTTGCTAAAGAGCTGTTGGACCAGGATGGAAAGTTTTGAAGACTGGAGGATGGCAGTGGGAAAAGAAACCAAAAGGAGCATCAGAACACAAAGAACTGTTATGGGATGGGAAAGTGGCCATGTTTTAGAAAGAAACATCAGAAGAGACTGTACTCACTAGATTTTTTTTTTTTTCGGAAAAGAAACCAAAAGGAGCATCAGAACACAAAGAACTGTTATGGGATGGGAAAGTGGCCATGTTTTAGAAAGAAACATCAGAAGAGACTGTACTCACTAGAGTTTTTTTTTTTTTCCTTTCAAAGCATTGTACCTCTGAATTTCATGCCATGTTTTCTTCTTTTCTGCTCTTAACAAATATCCATGACATCTTAGAGCAGAATGCCTTACCTCTTCCCAGCTTCTAGTCTGTTGAGGGGCAAATACTCGCTGCATAGCTCAAAGATAGGTTTGTGTAATTGTCCTGGGTTCAACATGGAGGAAC
>NW_010395670.1:0-7260 GCF_000710305.1 Buceros rhinoceros silvestris | reverse complement strand
AAACGGCGCGAAAAAGACTAAAGGAAGCCCGTGAAAACTTGTAACCAATGAGGATGCTGCTAATGTTACATGGCAGGGAACAATACTATTGGTTTGTGTAAAGCACTCTCTTCTGAAAAAGAGGTATTTGCTCACCTACCACACGCTTTATTTTAAAAAGCCACTACATCACACAAGTGCCTGTTGGTGTTCCAAGAGATGAGCAGGAGAATGAGGGGCATATGTTCTTTGTGTCGAGCGTGGGGGCAGAGGGACCAAAGATCCCACGTGACCTCTGCTCAGGTCCCACCTCACACAAGGTTACTTTAGTGTTCTTCACCATCCTGGCAATTCAGACCCAGACCTTTTATTTTTGCCCTGAAGCAGCTGGGAATTGCCTCCTGTGGCTCAAAATGGGGGGATAAAACTTACTGTTAACGCCCAGCTCACAGCCTGCTTTCTGGCTTGTGGCCTCCCTGGTTTGGCTCCCTGGTGTGTTGGCCAGCAGCAGCACCTTTGTAATAGTACATGGCAGCAGCATCTCTCCCTCTTGGCAGGGATGGCTTTTTACTGATTTAGTTATATATTGCGTTAAAACCCCACCAAGAACATATCTCATCTCTCTGTTCCAAAGGACTCTCTGCAAAGGATGGAGGTACTGTCCTAGCTCTGTCCTCCTGCAAGTGATTATTGATCTCATTTGCTTTTCTTAAGTATTTCTGTAGTTTTCTCTTTTGTATTCTGAGTCTGGCGTAATTATTATATGCATCAAAAGTGTATGTTCAAAACCTGTGCTGTAAAGCTGAGGCACAGAGAGATTAATGGCTGCGTATGTTAATGGATTGTTAATGATCCACGGTTTTACCCACATTCACGTTGGGACTTGATTCATTCTGCCGGCTGGGGCTCTCTCCCGCTCCAAGTACTGTTTCTGCATTGGCTGCGATACTGGTTTACCCCAAGTAAATGCTTGGAATTGCTGTCAGATAAATTTAAAGGATCAACATGATTTCTTCTAAATTTGCTTTTAGGATTTTATTCATCCGAAAGAATTGATTTCCATAGCAATACTAAAAGCTGGTAGTTAGTGCAGTGGTTTGGTTCTACAAAATTAATCTCACTCACATAAAACCTGCAGCCCTGGCTTATATCTGGACTGGCTTCACCCTGTGGAATCCTCTTGCAAGAGCAGGCTCCAGGTGTTCCTCCTCTGTACAGCAACAAATTAGCTTTCGGGAAATGTTTAGTTTATCAGTGTTGCAGTATGTAGCTTTATTAGCTTTATTAGCTGAGCTGCTGGAATTGTTTTCTGAGCTATATTGATCCTTAGCACTGATTGCAAAATTAAACCAAAATTATTTATTAGTCCTGGGGAGCCTAAAGACAGAATAATACTTACTTGGCTGGAAACACAGTCAATCTTCTTGTTAAGGATGCTACTGTGTTTCAGGAAGAAGCGAACCAATTTTGTAATTGGTAGCAAACATTTTTAGAAGTCTTCAGGCAGGGTGAGGCATCTTGTCACCCTGAAGGGTTGAGTCGCTTGTACAGCAGATCTCGAGCTTGTTATGAATAAAACTCTAAATGTGAGCTAGGACAGAGCTTTGCATTTCAAACGGAAAGTTGTGCTAATCTCTAGCAGCAGTGGTTGATCCTTCCAGGTGTTCCCATTCCAGCAGAGCTGTGTCAGGTCCTGGTGGGACTATGTCTTTCTATCTCCAAAATTCCCCCAAATGGCTATTAAAAATACTATAAATAAAATCTTGCTTGGATATATTTTAATGGAAGTGGTACAGTTTTATGAGAAAAAATTCAAAATGGGAATGTTTGTGCTTTAAAGAAAGCCTTGAAATGAGTTGGTAGTTTTTTTTTAAAAAAAAAATAACCTGAACAAACTAACCAGTTTTGTTTTTCTGCAACACGTTACGAGTATATGTCAAATATTTCATGTTTTTATTCTTATTGACAACTTTGAAATTTTCCTTTAACTAAGTTGCAGAAAGAAATAAAACAATTACATCCCTTACTGTATTTTCTGCGGTAATGGGACCAAATGTGTAGCTGGAAAGGCAGTCCTGTGTAGAGCCCATTCAGCTTTGGTCAATGCTCTTCAGCTGCTGGAAACAACCTGAAAGCGATCTGATGAAACCTGCATCCTGTGATGGACTCACCATGAAACGAGCCCCTGCTGTCCCTCCCCGGCAGGGCGTTACTGTTCAGGAGGAACACGTATCTGCTGCCATTTTTAGGACAGAGGGAACTCGGGAGAAAACTTTGAACATTTTGTGGGTTTTTGGCTGCCTCCCGAGGCCCTTTGCCAAGAGGCTGCTTGAAGCTCAAGTTGCCCTGGCACAAGAGTGGATTGCTCTGCTGCAGGGAGACTGTAGCAGAGAACAGAGATGAGAATTGTTCCCATTTCTATTTAAAAAACCCGAAGGTGGAGGATGTAGGAGGTAAACAGTCGGTAATAGTAGTACTCAAACACCTAATTACATTTGATATTTAAAGAAAGAACCTGCATCATTCAAAAGAGCATGTTTTAGCCAATTTTACTGATTATGTCTCCAGTTGTGGAGAGTTTTGTTTGTATTGATCTAATCCAGGAGTGGGACTGGCTCCAGAAATGCTATTCTGGTCTGGCTCATGTTTTGCATAATATAATGCCCATTTTGAAAGTTTGGATATATTCAGATTAATTTGCTCACAGGTAAGAACAACCTACGAGCTATTGGTAAAGAGGAAAAGTAAGGGCATGTGGAAAAAAAACCCCACCAGCTCACACTTGAGCATCGAAGTAGCACTGCTGTCCTGGCAGGCTGAGAACTGCGTGAAAAACTGCTGTTGTAAAATGGTTCTATGGGATTTTTCCTGCGTTCGTTTTTGTCGTTGCTTGACGCACGGCAGGCTAATAGACTGAGTAGAGATGTGAGTCTGCTTTAGCTCTGAACTGGATTTCAAGATGTAGAGCAGAGCAGTAAAATATTAAAGGGCATCTTTGAAAACCAGCTGTAGTAGGATGGCGTTTCGTAACTCATCTGGCACATCTCTGCTGTACGTTGTCTGGTGACTTAAGATGATGCGTTTGCTTTTTGCTGTTGTCTTTCTCCTGTTTAATTGCATAAAGCTGGGAAGAGCTGGGGTCTTCAGGAAAGTGATGGAAAAACCAAGTGAAGAAAAACCATGTTGGGCATAAGCCTTCTGGTCAGGTTGCCTTTGGCTTGTCCACAAGACTGTTCTGAGCATCAGCTGAATAGGGAAAATGTTGAGTTACCCAGGGCGGCTTGGATGCACGGGTCTCTCCAGCCTTGTGTCCTTTAGTCTGAGCTTGGCATGTCTCTGTTCAGTGTCCAATCCTGTCATTGGCAGAACCAGCAAGGACTTTACTGAGACCTGGATTTGACCCTTTAGGTGCTGGGTCAACTGGTTTGGCATGTTTCCTCTGTTTCTGTGTTTTCAGCCTTTTTGCATTTGGTGGCAAATACCAGCATTCCATCCCATTTGGTGAGGTGTGTTTAAATTGCTGAGATGATCATGGTCCACATTTGTACTTTTCTCTCTCCACAGCTGATATTCAAGTAACTTGTGCTAGGATTTTTTTTGGAGGACCACCCAATCCTGTGGATAATTTTTTAAGGTTATCTATATGCTGACTTTATTTCCTTCTCTGCTCCTATGTCCCTCTTCAACACTCAACCTGATTGATTGTCCTGTGGTTTCTTGCAGTGTGTGCTGGCACCGAGAACAAGCTGAGCTCCCTCTCTGACCTGGAGCAGCAGTACCGGGCTCTGCGCAAGTACTATGAGAACTGCGAGGTAGTTATGGGCAACCTAGAAATCACCAGCATTGAACACAACCGAGACCTCTCCTTCCTGAGGGTAAGTGATCTTGTTAACTTCCCTCTGTCTTTGCGTCTAGAGGAGTAGCTGTGGGTCCTGGGCTGGAGAAGGGCAAGTCTCTTTTGCACCAGCTCCATTGCAATATAAGCGGATAATAAAATGTCACAGAAGTGAACAAGAGCAATGTCATTGCTGTGCCAGATGCTCTGAGTATGCGTCATTTAGATTTATCCGGGACTCAGGGCAGAAAGCCATGTCACCACACTGAAAGATGACACCTTGCAGGTCGCTATCACTGTGTGTTGTCACGACAGGTAAGACAGGGTTAAGGATGGTCAGAGAATCATGCAGATAAACACGGAAGGCTTGGAGAAGCTAATCTTAGTAAAATGTTTTATATGGGCTGATTGATAGACTCAGCAAGGGAAGAACACTGGGCAACCTTTGTGGAGTTTTTAAGAAAAGGAGAAAAAAGGAGATGATTGCTGAATGAACATAAACCCCTCTTCGTGTACAAGGCTGAAGTTGTGAGCCTAACTGAATCTCCAGCACCCAGGGGAAGTCTGTGATAGGTGAAGGCTGTCCTGCCACCGTGGAGCCTCAGTCGTGTACTCCCTCAGCCCTCCTTACATCAGATTATGAGTAAATATGCTCTTGAGTTTGAGAAGGAGCATTTCAGTGTGGTTTGTACCTTCCCTGTTAAAGGACGAGCAGCCACAAGGAGGGAAAGGTGAGTGCTGAATTAAAAGAACTAAAGCCTGCCATTATTTGGCATTCCAAACCTAATTATGTTTGAGGAAATATCCCAGTAAAGAGTGATCCAGTGTACCCCGGTGGGCATCTAAGGATGTTGCACACGATATGGCTGCAGCATGGAAGAAACTGTGATGTAGGCGTGAGGGCCACAGTGGAAAAGGCAGCTGCGGCAGTGTGGTTGCAGGCTGGTCGTGCTCTCTAACAGAAGTCAAGACACGACACAAATAAGGGTTTGTGTCCTATTGTATGGCATCGCTCATGTAGCACTGCAGAGTGCTAATCTCGTGTTTCAAGGTGCACGTCTGTATGTAACTGGCATTTTCATAAAGAGCACGTAGAGGGAGCGGTGAAGTTGAAATCCAGCAGCAGGAAAGCAGCGGGAGTCAGCCCCAGCAGGTTGGAGTTACAAGTGTTGCACTCACTTGTTCAGTTTGTTGGCTCTTGGGTGAACTTAGTGCTCAATTTCAGGTTGTGAAAATGTGAACTTTCTGTTCCGAGTTCTAAAAAAGGCCAAGCAGATTCTCCAACAGTGTGTTCAGCTTTGCTTCGTGTTAAATTTGTTGAGGATTTCACAGAATTTCTGCTCTATATGTTGGCCTTACATTGGCAGTTATTCAAAGCGTCCACCAGGCTTCTAAAAGATCTGAAAGCAAAATTCAGCTACCAGCTATGTCTGGAGTAAAGTTGAGGGTGCTAATTGCACTCAGACTAACAGAGGTTGCCTGTTAATTTGAGCGACAAATGCCTAGGAAGTAAATGCTATCTATACATTTCACAGTTGTGACAGGTGGGGAAAACACATATGCTTGTGCTCTGAAATAGATACAGCCTCAGTGCAGCTGGACTAACGTTTCCCACCACGTCAGACAGGCAGCAGATAGATACCTCTTGCGAGGGCAGGATCCCTGCACAGTTCAGGAATTGCTGGAGTTTCCAATGCCTCCTGAAACCCCTGACTGGGCCATTGGTTGTGACTTGAATTCATCTCGGGCAGTTCTCCTATTTCAGCTTTCCTTCTTTCTTACGCTGCCTGCTGGTAGGTAGAGAAAGGAAATTGTGTGGAAATTAGGGAATTAATGTTTTACCATAAGCAGAGTAAAATATTGGTGGAAAGTGGGCAGTAAAATCAGCAAATGAGAGCAAGAAAGAAGGACCCTATGTAGTAAATGAAGGTGGTTTGGTCACTTGTGCTTCCTGGTGACAGCTACTATCGCTGTTTTATTAGTTTTATTACTTCTCTTACCCTTGTCTGCCCTCTCACAGATGTCTCAGCAAAAAGCAGAATTCGAAACCATCCCCGGCAAACTGGAATTCTAGTTAATATGATAAATTGTAGTCATTAAAATAGAAAACCAAACAGAGGAGAACATGTTTTTGGGGAGGCAAATAAAGAAATAAATGTTGGCATATTTACACCGATAATTCGACATTCATTAGTTAGGCAGTATTACTTGTTTTATCATTTAAAAAATGGTTTTAATGGCCAAATGAAGGTGGCAGATAACTAAAAGAAGGGCTGTTTGTCTTGCTGAGTCAAATATGGTGAACTTGTGGAAGATGATGCTCCACCAGCCAGTTCTGATTTTCCTTAGTCTCTATTGCAGTAATTGTCCTCTTCCTCCACCAAACACGCTTCAGGTGGGCTGTCGATGCTCCCGTGTGTTATTGGTACATCGGGCTGATGAGTACTGTAGCTTTGTGTGCCTGCCTGCCATCTTGTTAGTGCTCAGCTTAGCTGGGCAGCCTCTCACTCTGGGACAGAGGGAAGGCCTAGCAAGCTAGGCATGCTGAGCCTTTTTATCATGTGATAATAAACCAATACCGTAAATGAATTGAAGTGAAAAGCCCCCATCGTTTTATTTACCCTGCAGAGGAACATTAACAGATCATCATCCCATCTCTCACATTTATTTAGACATTGATTCCCTAAGTAGATTTGCTTTATGCCTATAAGTTAGCTCCCTGGGTATCTGCTGATGAAGACTAAAAAGGGCTGCCATCACCTGAATGAAGTGCTCAACCATTTAAACCCGTAGGCCTGCAAGCAAGTGCATGGCTTTGAGGTCATGAGGAGCTTCATTTACGTAAGAAAAGATTGCATGTACCAGTGGTTTTGTTGTTTGTTTTTATTTTTTCCCCCCTCGTGCTCCTGTATGTATACAGAACAGGAGCATAAGTATTCTGGGTCTGTTTTACGTATTTCGTTGTTGCTTCTGGTTGTGTTATAGCTTTGGTATTGCTTGCTCAAGGGTAGCCAAAACAAGAGTGAGCAATTGCAGTGTGAAGTTGTGCTCTTCATGTGCTGCCCTCCTGCTCCATCAGCTCTGTTCCAGCTGTGCTGTGGTCACAACAGCAGTCCTGGCAGTGCAAAGGAGCACTCAGCAGGAGAAAAAAAAACATGTCTAAGCCTGAGTGCTGGGAAAGGCAAGACGTTTCTGACTGCAAGCTGACAGCTGGTTTTCTTTGTTGTTCTTCTGAGGCTCAACCTACCCACAGAAAATGTCTACTGGGGTGATTCAGTCTTTGGAGTCCCACTACCATGAGCTCTGGCGGTGAAACGAGGCTTAGTTTAATGCGCCGCATTGCTGCTGGAGTCGCACCTTCCTGTTTGGCCAAGGCAGCTCTCCACTGGCATAGGAGCTGCAGTGGAGAAAGGCACTGTCCCGGTTTGGGCTAAACTTCCCGGTTT
>NW_010395669.1:0-6073 GCF_000710305.1 Buceros rhinoceros silvestris | reverse complement strand
AAAAGCCCTTCCCAAATCTTTGTCCGCGAAGTCAAGCCATGAGATGAGTGAGGACAGTACATTTCTCTTTTGTTACTTAAAGTGCGGAACTTTTAAAATCTTTTCTTCAGGTGCTCTGTGCACATGAAAAGAGCTACATGTTCTACTTAATTATTACATGCTACTGTACACTTTTGTGTTGCAACAGGTACAAAAAGTGGGAGAAGAGTCTCTTGATTTGTAACCTTTGCTACTACATAAAAGGAAATAGCAGTCAAAATAACTGTCTCTCAGACCAAGATGACTTGAAGTATTAGTTTTGCCTCTTGATATAGCCTTTGGACACCTGAAAAAAAAGTGTATCTTTGAGAGCATGGGGAAATTAAATCTCTATTCAATTTTAGGAAAAGCGTCTAGGTCGTTACTGAAAAAGAAGTTGTTAAAAGTCGTTATATTTACATCTGTGGTACTAGAATACTGCTATCCTTTTTATAGGGCTGTTTAGCTTCCACAGGCAGGATAGCTGCATTGACTCTGTATTAATCTGTTTGAAACCAATGCTACAAGGACATTCAGGATAGGAAATTGTCAATTCTGCTGTCCAAATGCTCACTACACATGGGAATTGAATTCTTCCTGTGATTCTGGGTCCTTCTGCATTTCTTCTTCCACTGTATTTTCACAGATTCTATAATTCATATATGCAAATGTGTGAAGCACAGGAACATTTCACAAAAGTATTGCTTCCTTATCCCCTGTAAAAAGCAGTTAAAACCTTACAGGTCAGGGGTAGAAATCTTTACACAGAAGTAGAGAAATGCAGGCACTGAGTACTGTTTAATGGTTGAGTTGCATTTAATTTTATAAAGTGTCCCTTTGTGAAATTGTGAGATTGTAATGTATGAGAGGTGGATGGTGGATGATGGTAACTTCATGAAAGTAACTTCTTAACTTCAAAAGAAAACAGTAAATAGTATTTGAATGCAACTGAAACTATATTTTTTCAAATCATTTAACTGAGATAATTTATCCTGAGTTTGAGAGTAAAGTTCCTAATATTAGGGAAGGGCTACCAGTGAGGATTGTTATCACGAAAGGCTAAGGTGTAGTGGAAATAATTATTTTACCCTTATGTATGGCAAAGCAGAGAAAAAGCTTATTCTCATATACTTAGGTTAGCATTATATATTCCTTTTGCCTTTATTAATACTGTAGTTGGCCTGTTGGCCTACCACCACTACGTAATTTCTTCAGCTAAAGTAAATGTTTCTTAGAAAAGTTCTTAGAAAAGTTGTAAAAGACATAGATTAAAATGTCATCTTATTTGTTTCCAGACAGGACAATAGTATAGATTCTACTTCATCTTTCAGAGAAGACCACAAGCTGGAAGGTCAGGAATTAAAACAAGGTATGTAGTGGAGAAAGTGGAGATGTTGTTTTCTTGATGTTGAGCAGTGACTAATTCTGGATAACTGATAGCTCTCCTCTCTTTTGAACAGTAGCTGCAATCAGAGAGAAGCATCCTTTTAGAAATCAGCTGATGTAGGGTTACAGCCTCTCCCTTGGGCCTAATTCCAGAACAGGAGAGGGGAACATTGAAGACAGCATTGTAGGAAGTTTGGCTTCTCAATTCTGTGAGATTGGAGAGCTTTTTGTGGCTGGAAGCAAAGTGCAGCTCTTCAAAGTCTGCTAGTTTAGTTTCTGGAACATGACTGAAGCTCTTGCAAGGGTCATTTGGCTCTTCATATCCAGTTTTTCAGCTGAAGAGGAACTTCAGTCATTTCAAGTTCTTGGTATGTAGGTGATTGCTAATATTACTTTTACCATTTGCTGAATTCTTTGAGAGTCAGTTTTACTTTCTGTTGAGATGATCCTAAAAATCTTACAGTACTCTGTAAGTCATTCATAGAAATCCATTATTATAGAAATTGTTTGCCAAAGGACTGCTTGTAATTAACCCTTTCGTTCAGTCTTGATATATGATACCTTGCTTTGTTTGATTGTGCAGAGCTGAGGTTCCATGGTATGTCGCTTAATACCTACCTTTACTGACAACTGCTGTATTTTACTTGAAGTCGGTGCCAGTACACACTCAAATCTTTTAATCTCTGAGGAATGTTTAGTCTTCTATATTTTCTCTTTCTGAATGCAGAAATGTAACAGGTGAGACATACAGGTACTACAGTGATGGGCAGAATAGAAAATGCAAAAAGCAGGCAAGTTAGTGGTACACATTTGAGTACCTAACTGCTTGAGGAAACAGTTCTCTTAACCTGCAGCAGTATTTGTTTTATTCCAATCATTAAATCATCACCTTATAACAACTGCCAGTATTATTTTGTACTGCCAGTCTTAGAATTGTAGGTCTGTCGGTCTGTTTATTTTCATTTGGACTATCTGTATGCAGTAGCTCCAGAAATAGCTTTTCCTATCAAAGAATGTTGCACATTCTTCTAAGCTGTATTTCTTGTCTGCAAGGATGTAGCATTATCTGCTTCCTGCAACTCCTATTTCACAGTTCTGAGTGTTGTCTAAAAGATGCCTCTTGGAATCACTTTTTGAAACTTGTTTTTTTCTTGGAGTGATTAGTGAGGGGACTTAAACAGAGAAGCAAAGCATAATAAAAGCATCAAAATTTTCAGGAGCAGGTTGCTGTGGCTTTGTAAGGAATGCTTTCAATGTCTCTTGTACTGTATGGAGTAACCTTGGAACTGACATATTTCCTGCAGATCTCTTCAACTTTTGTATTATCAAAGGAAGTTGATGACTGTTGCAGGTGATTGCTTAATTTTTGTGTTTTATATCATAATCAACCAGAGTATTATGATGGCTTTGGGCTATAGCAGTGGCTTCACTGAAGATTCTAGCTTTAAAGAGTTAGCTTTTGAGAATATCAACATAAACTAAAAATATAACCCTAATAATTTGCTGATCTGCAGCCTATGATGCTATGGGAAAAAACAAGAGAAGAAAGAAGAGGATAAGCAAAAGTGGATAAAATAAAATTAAAAAAACAGAAATAAGCATGCTAAAATGAATTTTGCAATTGTAGTTGAAGGAGAAAAAGTAAAAGTTGTCAAAATGAAAAAAGTAATGAGAAATGCTGACTGTGATCTTTATCACTGGGTAAAAGTACAACTGCAAAAGAGGGACATGAAGCCCATCAGCTAATTAAACATCTGTGGGCCAACGAGCTTTTATGAACATTGTACTATACGTTTTTGGAGGCTCCAAATTCTGAATGGAACCCATAGTCAGCTTTCCCCAGCTTCCTGGTCCATACTAATTCTGAAACAGACACGAGTGGCGTTGGCAACCATGTTTTTAGCCACTTCCAGGAAAGCAGAGCCTCAGTGTGTGTAATATTTACTTGGGAAGACAAATGCCATAATCATGAATGATCCTCTTTCCTCCTTCTTTCCCTGAGCTTTTATTGCTGAGCACATTGTCCAAAACATAGAGGATATTTCTTTGTCAGTTGGGCGCAGCTGTCCTGGCTGTCTCCCTTCCCACCTGTTGCCTCGCCCTGCCCCAGCCTACTCCCTATGGGATCAGATCGAGAAACAGAGAAAGCACTGAGGCTGTGCAAGCACTATTCAGCACTAGCCAAAACACTGGTGTGTTGTCAGCACTGTTTCAGAAGCAAATCCAAAACATGGCACCACGTGGCTCCTGTGAAGAAAATTAACTGCATCGCAGCCAGACCCAGTTCAAAGTCAGTTTCTCTTTGGTAGTGAATTAGGATGAGTATGTTCAGAAGCTAGCTTTAAGGCTTTGAACTGTGGTCCATAGATGCACCTAGTTTTTTGATGCGTGGATATGTTATATGGTTGAGCAGCATGTTAGGTAAATACTTACTGATGCAATGCAGCAAGACATGAGAATTTCCATTTCTTAATCCTGTTGATTCCATTTCTTTTGATCTTTCAAATATGCTGTGTCTTGCAAGGTAAAACTGAAAAAATAGCGTTCAAAGTTGATTTGACAGGATGGAAAGTAAGTAAAACTCGTTTGAAACTGAAATATTAATCTTGAAGTTACTGTCACACTGGCAATGGGGCAAAACTACTTAGTATTGAAGAAGGCCCTGGTATATTGATCTCTTATGAGTTCTTTTTATACACACTGCTGTGAGGAGGATTTTTTTATAGCTTCACCGTCATTTATGTTTTAGTCTTTCAGTTTTTATTGCTTGAAAATTGTGAATTATCTTAGAAAAAACAAAGACCTAAAGTCCTCTGTAAGCTTCATCTATATGGCTTATTGTACACTTTCCAGAGCTGATTTTGCTTTCTTGTCAGCTTTGTTTAGAACATTGGAGGTGCCATGCTATATGTTAGCTGTGTATGTTCCCATGTATGCTGTATTTACGAATGTGATGGCCAGGTTGTGCAATCCAGTAAACCAGTGTTATGAGGTATTGGACTGATAACTGTGTAAGATCTTAAATCATGAGTGCGTACTCAGGGTAACATGTAGTATTCCTAAATTGGGACTTAAATGCTGCGACAAATCATGGCCTGGGATCAGGTGTGAATATGTTTAAGTGTGTATAATAAAATCTTTAATCCTGAATCACTAAAACCCTTGAAGTTATGTTTCAAAATGCTACTATTGCTTATAAAACCAATTTGAGATTTTTTTGAGCAGAAAAAAGGAAATATTTTTTTCCTTTCAGTTTTCTTTTTTTGTTGTTTTTATAAGTAGAGAAAGTGCATTTATAGCTTTCTTAGCAGTCAGCATTGATTTCTTTTTTTTTTTGTACCCTCAAGATAGTAGTAAACCCCAAGAAAAATAGATCTTTCCTAAGGTTTTTCTGCACTGCTCATGAATTAAACCCTAATACATGCATGTACCAGAAGGTGTTTTCAGACATTTTACAAAAGAGCCATATTTTTCTTCAGCCTTGTTTGTTTTTCCTTTAAAAGTAACAGTGGTCTCTTTGAACTGATTTTGAACAAGGAACAATTTAATTTTTGTAATCCGTACTCTACTGCTAGTCTTTGTACAGAACTTCAACCTCCTGTGAGGGTTTTGCACAAAAACTCCAGAAGAAAATAAAAATCACTGTGTGGGTGGGGAGTTTTTTTACACTTCACACTTGTGTGTTCAAGAGAAGTCTTACATTCTTTTTTGCTGAATTTTTAATTATTTCCCGTTTAAAGAAGACACTGAAATGTTAATAACATAAAACAAAGACTTCTAAAAATGCCATTTCAAAGATGCTTTACCCTTTTTATAAGGGGAGATAATTGATTGGATCCGAAACCCATGTCAAAGGAACATTCTTATTGAAAGAATTATTAAAATAATATTCCCAGAAGTTTTCCAACAGCAAAACATTAGAAGTGAGCATCTTGAGGGAAAAAAAGCCAGCAACAGGAACATAATTAAAGGTATTAAAATCATAGGTTCCTGCTGTATTAGACTGCAGTATCGATGATCTTTTTATAGAGTTTGAATGTCAGTAAGATTTTGCTTGCATGACATTAAAAAAGAGCAATTCACAGAGGAAATACTTGCTTAGGTTTCCAGTATATTGGTGTGTCTGTTGTTGATGAGCAATCCTTGCAAATCAGTACTTCGAGCTTCTCAGATTTGAGGATCAGGAACCAAAGGTACGGATGGATGAAACTAGCAATTAAAAACA
Organism: Buceros rhinoceros silvestris; assembly: GCF_000710305.1. Classification (NCBI taxonomy): domain Eukaryota; kingdom Metazoa; phylum Chordata; class Aves; order Bucerotiformes; family Bucerotidae; genus Buceros; species Buceros rhinoceros. The sequence goes on along the minus strand of NW_010395669.1, from coordinate 444 downwards.
GTTTAGTGAAAGAGAATCTTTAAAGCCAGGTGTCAGCATACAAATGCTAAGAATCGGAGAGTCACAGAACTGTATAGATTAAAAATACTGTTTTGAGATCATCGAACCCAAAGCCCCTGGCTCAAGCAGGTCACCTACAGCAGGTTCCACAGGTGCATGTGCTGTCAAATTTTGAATATGTGCAAGGGTGGAAACCACACAACCTCTCTGAGAAACCTGTTTGACGTCCCTTGCAGTAACAAAGCTCTTAGATGTGTTCAGATAGAATTTCCTGTGCTTTAATTTTTGCCCATTGCCACTAGTCCTGTCAGTGTGCAGTGCTGAGAAGAGTTTGGATCCTTTTTCTTCATGCTCTCCCATGTGATTACAGGAGAATTAAAGAAAATTTAAAAACTAACTTTGCAATACTGTCTGAATAGATATTAAATAAAGAATAAATTTTAT
>NW_010395668.1:7180-8332 GCF_000710305.1 Buceros rhinoceros silvestris | reverse complement strand
CCCTAGCTACCCACAAGTGACAACTGGCCATGTATGCATGTTGCAAAAACTGTCTCCCCCACAAAATGCAGGAATTGTGTACAACTATTTTTGACTGTATATTTCCTACATCAGAATAGGCGGGTAATTTATATTCTTGTTAAACTCTGATAGAAATGGTAGAATTTTTGAATGCTTTTCAGAAACAGTTGACTAGTCCAATACTAAGAGAAGCAGCCAACAGAGTGTTCCATACATCTTTAAAATTTCCTCAAAGGTAAATCAGGCATCCCATCAACATGCTCCGATTTTATTCTAGATGTAAACTTTTTTGTGATTCAGATGAACCTGGTTTTAGTGATCATCAATGATCCTGCACCAACTCAAAAAACCATGCATGGTCACTTACTGTGTACTAATTCTGCACACCATACATATTCGTCTGTTTCACAGAATCAAACCATAAAACAATGTATAAGTTACTCTAGATGTTATGGCAGCTCCCAGAATTTGGTGAAGTCTGAAGGTTCATGAGAGTGAAATATAAACCATGGAAAATACATTCACAGCCTTAGAGACAAAACAGATCTGAAATGCCTTAAAAGAGGGTGTATAAAGCAGTGAATACCTGTACATTTCACAGTTGTGACAAGAGAAGTATGAAAGGTCTGCTTAGTGCCAGGAGCAGGAAATGTCCTTCCATGGTGCTCTGCATGCAACTTCAACCTGATCTTCAGGAAACAAGATGCTTCCATTCAATCTCTATTCTCAGAATTAATCATAAAAAAAAAAAAAAAAAAATCTATTCTTGCTAAACTGTGAAGGTGGGCACAGAAAGCACTACATATAGACCAGAGGCTTCTTGTGTTGAAATCAGGGTATATCCTCAGGCAGCAACTCAGCTGCCCCACACACGGTTTCTTGTACACTTTTGAAACTACTAGTGTACTCCATTTGGTCTTGTGCTGCTGCTTCAGACAAATGGGGGGTTCCTGGTAGTCCTGTGTCATACTAGATTACCCTGTAGATGTATTAGATAACTGAAGGCATCTAAATTGGCATTAAATAGCTATGTTTCAGTTAGTCACTGGAGTAACTGTGTAAGTTACTGGAAAGCCGAATGTTTCTGAAAAGCTTTTTCCTTTTTGAAATGCAGCACCCCAGCAAAGAAAA
>NW_010395668.1:0-7087 GCF_000710305.1 Buceros rhinoceros silvestris | reverse complement strand
ATTCCTGCTATAATGTCATTTCTTTCTCCCTGGAATTGTAAAAAACTTTAGAAATGAAAAAACAAAGTAAAACAGGAATGAAGTTATTACTATCATAAAATAAAGATACAAACCCATATACAAGTACAGTGCGGGGAAACAGCAACTCTGCTGCTTTAAGTCCTCTTACTGATGTCTTAGTGAAGCTCTGAAAAACAGACTAGAGTTGCCGTACAAAAAATATCTTGAACTATGCAAACCAAATTCAGGAACTATGTTGTACTAAAATATACACCTGAAGTTCAGTTGCATTTTACTGCACAGCTGAAGAGTAGGAAAAGCAAAAAAATACAGTCCTAGGTACTCTCATGAAAAAATAGGGGAAAAAGACCAGGCTGTAGAAACACTGGGGATGATACCTTCAAATCATCACTTGGGGTAAGAAGAAAGCCTAAGGCGCCCATGTCTTGTGGCGATATTTGTAATCTTTCACATCACTTTTAATAGCAGGAAGCTTCTAGCTGAGCATTCTTCCTCATTTATGGGGATCTGTCAAAGGGATGTTGGATAGACATGGAAGGGTGTGAGGATACCCTGGGAAGCTGCTGCATACAGCTGAGAAAAAACATCAGTTTTCAACTCTCCTGGATGCGGTCTGTTCAGCACTGTGTATTTTAGAGGGGTAAAAAGCTAGAAATCAGAGAAAGAAGTTCAATAGAAAAAAAATCTAAGCAGATTTAGTTATCTCTGCCTCCTAAAACAGAGGTCACAGAAAGACTGCTTGAGGTGGGGATAAGAAGACACTCAGGTCTTAGTCCAAAGAACCCATCGTATAAAATATTTAAACATGCAGTCACATCATAAAGGTATAGGTTTCAGTAGATCTATTTTTAATGTATTTCTAGAAAAACAAGCCATGTAATAGAGCTCTGACACTTAAAAATGGAGCAGCCATATATATTGACGATTTTAAGTGTCAGTTCCTTTAAGAGAACAAAACTGAAGCTATTACAGACTTTTTACAGAAACATGTAAGACAAACTCTTTAGACAAAGGGCTAAGAGAATATAGGCAGTTTGACAAAAAATGCTAAAATGAGTAGTGCATTACACACAAATTAAGCTCAACAGATGTGGAATGTTTTGCCCTGAAGTGTGCTGAATAACCAGATGATATAATTGCAGAATACTTGAATGAAAAGGGAAAAAATACTGAAATAAATGAATGAGAAGTACAAAAAGAAAGATAAGTGCATTTATGTAAAAAAAGTAATGATATTTAAACTAGAAAGTAAAAACAATGACTAAAAATGCCAGTAAAGGAAACTCAAGAAGAAAACGATAAATTAATTGCCTGTTCCTGTATCTCTGTCCCAAAGGCTCTACTATCAAAAAGCACTAGTAGTTTTTATTGAAAATGAAGCAAAGCATCAGTTCATAGTTACGGAACTGAGCAAAACACAAGACAATCATTCTATCTGAAAACAAACCAATAATCTACATAAAGAAGTTTTAAAAAACCTGCTTCAGCATGTGAGTGAGAATCTAAAAATGCTGCTATGTCCAAAAGTGTCTGACTGCTTGGTACTGAGCTATGGCAATTTTTTGTCAGCGTTACAATGTCACATAATCTTGGCTCCTTCAGTAGTCCCCTGGACCCATTTTGTGTCTCCTGCAGTTCCCTTAGCAGAGGGTTAAATCTGTATAAATGGAATACTGCTACCCTTACGTTTTCGCGGACAGTCTTGACCTCAGCGGTTTCAAAGTTTTACGTGGAGGTTTGGCATGGAAATAATCATGATGGTGACATATGAAAAGAAGATACCTCACAGGTGCACACCATCTAAATAATATGAGACAGATAAAGATGAAATTGGACTGACATATTAACATGATTTCAGGATGTGGAGATGACTGGCACAGATAACAGAAAGTAATGTGCAAAGAGTACACCAGAAGACAGTTTTACAGAGGAAAATTAAGAAAACTGTTGCAGGAAAAAAGCATTACGGTGCTTGCTTCTGTGTAACTACCAACTGCTGCTAAAAGTATGAAAAGGAATGGCTGAAGGACACCTGGTGATTTCCTGTGAAAAGCTTCGAAACCAAAGACCAAACTACTCATGCTGGACAAAGAGGAAAGCAGAAAATAATGGCCAGGAAAATATCCCCTGTAGCTGCATTGAAGATGGACGTTTGGGTAAAGACAGCATTGGTCAAGAGTGATGAAAAGGAAGCTGGAATATAATTGATCCGGGGCTGCAAAGAGCCTGAGATATTCACATTCACTTACACCATGGAAGTGAGAACTTAGTGATATTTCTAAGACCAAAATAATTGTTTGGAATGATGTGCCTGACTGATAAAATACTTCACAGATGCACTAATAAAGAAAAAACTAGAGAACAGGAGTGAATATGAGATCTGTTTACGTCATAGTGCGCCCGAGGTGAGCATACTTTATCAATGTGGAAACATCAGAAAGCCTGCCTGAGCTTTTGCTTTGAAGGCAAAGAGGAAGGTTGTGAATGGACAGTTGGCATGGAGATGGCGGTTGTGTTTGTTCACCAGGTAAGATGAGGAAGGTTAACTTAAGGGTGGCAATGAAGACTTCTGCAGAAGAAGAAGAAAGTAATAATGTAGACGAGTAAAACATTTATGGTGTTCATACTACAGAGGTGTGCAAACACAGAAAGAGCAGAAGGAGGGAAGCACAGGGGTGGCAGGTACTTCACAAGTCAAGGAAAAAGAAGTAGAAACATCGTTCCTAGGATTTAAGTTAAGAAAAAATGTGAAAAAGAACACAGAGTAGGTAAGGGAAGAATACAGATTGTAGGGGTTTAGAGACAAAAGGAGGGAAAATCAGATAAAACATCCATGTTTTCTGCGTGCTTTAAAGATGCTTAACACTGGAGCATCTCTAGGTGTTGTATACTATGAGTCGAAAGGAAGAGAGCAAAATGCTGAAGAAGGCGCAAAGGGAGACATGAAACAGTGAAGCATAGCTGATGAAAAATAATGAAATTGGCAAGAAAGAGGGTTAGGTGTTAAAACAGGCAAAGAGCAGCTTGCAAGAAATCTTTAGCAGGAAAATGGTAAAAATGGAGGAAGTAAAATAAGGCTATATGTTATATTACTCTGCATTCCTAAGATATTCAAAACCACGTGGTATGTAAAACCAAAGTGGAACAATGGGATTCAGGTTATTCTAAAGACAAGAAGTTAGTTCAGAGCTGCCTACTCAATGGGTACTACAAATAACTACAGTAATCCATAACGATAGGCATAAATGAAAGACCTTGCCCTTGTATTGAACAGCCAGGTCAGAACTGTTTGTGTGATCCGTACAAATGGAGATCCCTTGAAGCCTCTCTGCTATGCTATGTATCATCAACTAATCTTTTCATTTTTCATTCATTATTATATCACCATAAGCACTCTTGTCACTACGAGGATCTGCCATATGGGTTAGCTTTGGCAGCAGCTGTTTTTCCAGTTATTAATAGATAAGGATTTGAAAAGTCTTCCACTGAGATGCAGACAGATGATTTAATGGCTGCTGAATGAGGGCTAACAAACTGTTTCAAAATTTGACATAGTTCTAAAATATTTGGAAGAGTATAAAAAGACCATTTATAGGACTTTCTTATTTTAGAAAACTGATGAATTTTGTTGTTAGATTGACAAATATTTAAGCAACCCACTTGTGTCTAAGCTCCAACGGGCTCTAAGAAAACCTGAAAAGGATATAAGACAAAAGGCTGAGAGAAGAAATTCTGTGTATGGGATCATCTTGGTAATCCTGAACAGAGTTAGATATTTCAAAGGGGGGACTGAAAAGACATTTTGTGGATCACTGTCCCGCTACATGTGATAGTTCAATGCTATGCCATTAGTTAACTTTAAAAACAGAGCTGAGGTCAGTTTGGAGCACTCTGCTAAATTCCAGACTCACTTCCCCCCTCTTTTATCAACATGTGCATGTATGTGTGTGTGAGTCAGTTACACAACAAAATCAAAATGCATTTTGACATCGCAGAAGGTAAGAAATTGAGAGGAAGATGTTAAAAGTTAGAATAAATCAGCAGCTATTTTGGTGCTGCAAATTGACTTAGAGAATAGCAAACAGTTAAATAGAATCCAGTTCAATTAAAACAGACAGTTTTGACATTTAAATGAAATTTCCGAAGCATGTACTGTGGTTAAACAACAAGTGTGGCTAGCTTCCATATACATATGGTAATTGTGAGGAAGCAGTTTTACTGATGACAGTCAAATTTGGCAAGAGAATTTTGGGGCCATGTATTTAAGAATGAAACAGGGTCCTTTGCATAATCTATGTTGTTTTCCCTTTTCATCTACTAACTTTTCCTTTTCCCTATTTTCCATCTTTGTCTTTCTGAAACACTCCCTCAGTTTCCTTCCAAATGCTCCTCTCCTTGATTGCATCCTCTCTTCGATTGATTGTTTCATTCTCCTCTTTCCACATCACTCTCCTTCTATCATGCTTCCACTCTAACCTTCATCATTCTGTGGTATGCAGATAGACTGGAAAAATACTGCCATAATAATCTTGCAAAATTTGGCTGAATGTTTTTGTAACGTCTGTACTTGATGGAGTTACGATTGCATATTTAACAATTGCAATCAAGAAAACAGCTGTCAAAAAAAGACAATGATTTTTATTTATACCTGAAGAAATTGGTTTTTAAGTATTGACTGTTCACAAAGCATGTGTAACAAATGCTTAACGATTGATGGTATATGAATGCATCATGCCATTATCAATGTTACAAATAAGTCTCCAAATGTAGCATAACTAAACTAAGTTGCATAACTAAGTCCTGTAAAGCATTTCTTCTCTACCTGTTCCTTTCTATGCATAAAAGCAAAGTTCAGTCAGTGTCCCTACAGTGTAGCAGCCCACTTTAAAAATGGAACAAAACAATGCAGTGTCCAGAACAGTGTTGCTAGGAGCAGACTGCAATCCAAGATGTGGAAAGGCAGAACAAAGAGATTAGCCTTTTATCCTACCCTACAGGAGTTAAGACTCACGCAGATGGATCTCTGGCTGCACTGAATCCCACCTTCAAGGGCTCTCTCAATTGAATGCATCTTGTCCCTGATAATTCTACCCACTTAACCGAAAGCCAAATCCTCTTTTCCCTGGAAAGAGAGAGGTATTACCAGAAAGAGCTGTAGGGATGCAAGTCAAAAACTTGTATTAAATCCCAAATTGACTTAACAGCAACTACAGTGTTGGGCGCAAGAGAAAAATTCTCCTTGATCTGCCCTGTCTTTGAAGACTTCAGAGTTTCTAGACAGCTCTAGAGCAGTGAAAGGTTGTTCATTTTTTAACTGTCTGCTCTGGAAGGGATTCTCACAATTCTCATTAGTTAGATCTGGAAGGAAGATCAAGTCTTAGAATTACCTTATGATACAGAAAAGACTGAAGGAGTAAAAAGAAATCCAGAATTCTTTGAGATGAGTCTCCTATTTCACAGAGAAACAAATACACCCTCATACAAAAGGAAAGCCAATACCCATGTAATTTCATCCTCTTACTGGTCAACATCTCCTCACTGCATTTTAGACTGAACACAGGCCAAGCAATTGTGGCCATCCACGCCTCCTCACCGCTATCGGCAGTAAATGTTTCGACCTCACTCAACAAAGTTCAAAGTGCAGTATGAAAGTTAGCAGGAGACACTGTTTTACCAAATTCAGACATTTTCCTGGGTTTTTAAAAACCTATAAAAGGATATCAGTTGCATTTAACGAAAAAAAGACTCTTTCTGGAAGTGTTGAATTAGTTTTGATAAATGGTAATGTACAATTTCAATGAAACAAAGAGAGATTTTAACTAAGAGAACACATTATACATAAAACCAAACAAAAATAATTTCTAGTATGTCAGTGAATTTAATGTATTTTGTATGTTTGACACTGAAGTTGTTGCTGGAGGGACTGTTTAAGAGAAATATTTAGCTACCATAATCATCACTTTGAGCAAAATGGCCCAATAAGGGATATACTACTTATTCTAAAGACAACCTTACTTTTCCCTCGATCTTTTTATTCCCGACACTGTTGCTAAGTTTGTTTTTTCTCACAGAATCAGCAAATGATACCACATTGATGCTGTGCAATGGGCATGTAGCATCTGATGCATATTCATCCTCAAGCCTCTGTACTGAAGAATAACATTTCACAATTGATAGTACTCTCTTTTGATTAGAAACAGGCTTTTTAGACTCCAGCTCAATCTGTGATTTAATCTGTAGACAATAGCTCTCTCTCACAAGTTATATTCAGATATTCATCTTCTTTCCCAATTGCTATCAGGAAGTTGTTTCGAAATAAATTTTCTTCTTCACATTTAATCCACAGAAAACTGTAATTTCTAGGTGGGCTGCCAAGGTACGATTAGCATGTGCTTAATCCATGATCAGCCAAATAATAGCACACAGATTATATGAACGCATTATAGCTGTTTCAGCTAAAATCAGATATTTTAGTTTGTCTGCAATCACCAGCAATTTCATAAGGTCCTGTCTGAGCACATTTTCATATTCTGTTTGTCACTGTAAAAAACTCAGGTGTTCCTTTCATGACTATCAACATTTCAGAAGACCATAAACACTAATATGCTCTGTTAAAATACTCAGAGAATACAGGAGTGTTATTACACTGTTTTCAGTTTAAAAGATAACTGGATTAAATATACAATAAATAAAAATCATAGGAAACCTTATACAATTCCAGGGAAACATATTTACACAGGTATATCTATATGACTAATATATGACTGTTATGGAGAAACAACCTAAGTAATGAGTGAGACAGGCCTACATGTAAAATCTGAACATCCACAGGGTAATTTTAGGAGAAAATAAAATTACTAGGTCTGTTATTATGTAAGTATTAAAACATGATATTGAAAATCTCTAAATACCTAGGCATAAAAATTGAATTTTAAGAATCTGAAGAATAAGGAAATGCTTCAGAAACAGAGAGGGAAAGAACAAGGTGTGTATGAATGCATTATTCCACTCAGGTGAAGTTCCAACTATTTAATGGTTACAGAATCACAGAATCATCATCCGGCCG
>NW_010395667.1:11598-22564 GCF_000710305.1 Buceros rhinoceros silvestris | reverse complement strand
CCGGGAAAGCAGCTGCCCCGAATTCGAAAAGTCACCACGCGCTCTACATTTACAAACAGTCGCCCGAAATGAAGTTACGCCCCACCCCGCCACCCCCCTTAGGCAGGAAATGAAAAAGAAGGGAAACATTCCGTTTGTCTCCCTTTAAAGGGTGACTTCATTATTTTCGATGCTGTGATGATCTTGAGCATCCTCGGCACTCTCCACAGTTTGATTGCTGTTATCGTCTGGGATCTCAGCTGAAACGCGGACCTGACTCTCCCTGCTTTCCATGCTCTGGTGGCTATTCCCTCGGACGCCTGCCTTGCTATCATCTCCCTCCACCTCACGGCTATCAAATTTCTGCCGGCTGTCGTTTTCCATGCTCCGGTCCTGCTGCTTGCTGTCCAGCTCGCTGCTGTCCTGCCCATGGCTCTTGTCAGCCCATTCCCCACTGATGGTGTGCTTCCCCAGGGAGTGGTGGACAGCAGCATCCTCTCGGGAGAGCCCCGCTTGCTGGCTGTCCGCATCATCCTCCCCGGTGGCATCATACGCAATGAGCTGTGTTAGAAAGTAAAACAAGGAAGAGCCATTGTCACTCATGAGGAACTGATCGCCAGCAGCTGCTGCCGTACCGCACTGAAGCAAGGGGCGTAGGCTGCGGGGCACTCCGCTCTGCTTGGAGACACTGAGGTCTTCTATGGAGTTACAGGAACCTTTCGCGTTCTAAGAAACTCAAGTTTGATCCTGGCTTCAGATTTCACATGTGCAAGTACATCATGATAGTGCAAATTGCAGTATCGCATAGCTTGCAGCAGCAGGCTAACACTCCTGCCTCGGCACGTCAGGAGCCATCAGTAACCCCTGGTTTGGGCTACCCAGCAAAGGGAAATATATTCTTCACTTACGCCTACTTTCCCCTCACCAATCCTTTTCAAAAGTGACTCCCATAAAATAACACATCCATTTTCAAGGTCACTACCCTTTCCCAAAGACCTAGGTACCACTGCTCAGCACTGTTTACCTTTTTTGCAGCTTTGTGGAGTTTGCTAGACTTCAACACTGCGGCTTTTGCCCTCACCCTGTAGGCCACGCTGTCACCTCTGCCGACATTGTCTCCCCGGGTGAAAGGAGGAAAGGTTACTGGAATGTCTGTGGGAAAATTTGTGACAACCTCATCGGATTCGTCTGTGTCGTTGGAATCGTCATCATCGTCATCATCATCCACATCTTCATGGCTTTTGCTTGACACATCAGGAAAGTGCTGGAAAACATTTATTATGCATTAGGCAAATGAATATATGGGAGATGTGCAGACTGGTATCTGTCCTGCTCACCCAGGGCTTGTGCACTGTTGGGTAGCTACATGCACGAATCGCTCTGAATCCACCTCACCCTGCCTGAAGCTCCCTAAGTTTTACTTAGGGAGAGATATTACCTCAAGAACCATATTTGACTGAATAAAATGAATGCTGCTACACACTGGCTGCCCTGCAGCACTCACATTTTGCTGTTGAAAACACTTACTGGTTGTTCTGGGACATCTACACTTTCTTCCGAAGAGTAAAGAGTCTGAAAACAACATAAAATTCACCATTAGCACATAAAGGCATGTAGTAGAGCTGATGAGCATGTTGAGTATTCTTTAAGAACTTAATCCTAACTTCCAAATCTTGTCATTGAAAGATGTTCTGCTTTCTCTCCAGCTAGTTGCCTGTACCTGCTGAGGTGACACCAGGTCATTCTGTGGGTGCTGCAGCCTCTCCCAAGACTGAGAATTCACAGAGCGGTGGTGATATCTGTGTGAGTGATGGCCCCTGGGGTCCTTCAAGAGAAAAAAAGGGGAGAGGGCTTCAATAAAGAAGCATATAGGAGCAGGCAGAGCTGCCTGCATCACAACCTCTGTTTTGAGGCACATGTGGCATCTGCAATACACACTCCTTTTGTACAGGACGTGTCCTCAGCAATTCATTGCAGCAGGAAGAGGACTCAGAACAAGCTGTGATCCCCTCTCCCGCTGACAGAGCCTGGGGAATTTCAGATCAGTTTCTCCAGCTCATTTTTCTTGAGGGAAATATGGAATTGTATCTAATGATGATTGTTTCTGGTAATTCCCAGGACCTTTTCCCAAGAGTGATTTATCTCCCATAAAATAAATACTCTAAATGTAGTAGCTGATTCTCAAAGCAAGTAATTGATTTTACATGAGTAGTAAATCAAATAGCTATCTACAAGACTAATACAGTTCGCTTAAAACACTCCAAAATATCATGGTTACACACTTTTCATTAAGAAAAAAATGTTTCCAGTGCTGTTCCAGAGATACAGCTAACGAAAGTCCACCACCAGGATGCCTAATATGGCAAAAGTCTGCTGACATGAGTGGCTCTCTGCTTTGTCTGCCTGAGAAACTGGCTCACACCAGCCAGGTAAGGACATGTTCTACAAGCAACTACAATCATTAAACAAGTATCAGACAATGTGTATTAGAGGGGAAAAAAAAAAGAAAATTAATAGAAAGACAAAAGGAGCTTACATGTTTTTCTTCGGAGCTAGCAGAAATGGCATGCTGCTTTGATTTACTCACCTTGAAGGAAGAAAAGAGAAAAAGCATTTGTCAGAATTAATTTCTTGCTAATATGCAAAGAAAATATGCAAGTAATTGCTGACACGCCTTTGTGATATACTTACTGGCCATGCAGCGGTGATGCTGATAAGGCATAAACACAGAACTGCCACCTTCATTGTGATGTTTTACCTAGGAAATATTTTGGAACAGGGAGTCAATGAAGTAAAATACCACCAAAATGCCACAGGCTTTTCCTTTCTCCCAGTGTAAGCCACTGTGTTGAGACCAGCTCTCTGCTAAGGTTTCAACCCACCCATCCAAATCTTTTTCCTCTGTCCTCCATCACCACTCCACACATCAAGTTAACTTAGCAACTCAAAGTCTACAAGAATTTTAAAACCAAGTGCTGAGAAGTGCTGAGCAGTGGTGAAAGAGGCTGCACAGAGAAGGCAAGCAGACCCCTTCTGTCATCTACTGCCTTGCACTGGCAAAGGAGAAGCTTTGTGAAAAACAAAGTGCTATTAAGATCAGCTTTGGGTTATCTTTGTTCATCTAACAATTTTGTCAGAAGAGACAGGGCAAGACCCAGCTTGGATTCTCTCTTCAGTTATTTAAAAGCTAGTTTTCAGGGTTAGTAGCTGCAGTCACTGTGAGTATGAACATAAACAGCTTTTATTGATAGACCTTTATTTCCCCCTCCAGAAGTCTGAACAGAATAACCCATGTTTCCAAGCAACAGATGAAGTGAAATATCTTGCAGTTTCAGCAATTTAATAAATGAGTGATTCCTGATGAAATCAGGGGAGTGCTGAGGTACAGTAAATTTTGGTGCTGACAGACCAATTCCCAGGATAAGGAATATCCCTGAGAAATTAAACTAATGTACTGATGAGCAAGAGGCATTTGAAATTTTAGTAAATCATAGCAGGAAAGAAAGGCTACTAAGGCCGCATTTAAAATACATTGCTAAGGCTGGCCCTGAGACTGGGTGCTCTGTTAGAGGTATTACAGTTTCAAGAGTTGCAGGGAGTCCCATCCGTTCAGTAGTGCGCAGCACGAACCTCAAGCCTAGCAGGAGAAACAGGTACGCTGCCAGGCAGTGCTGACATGAGGGAGGAAGCTCTCTGCATTCAAGTACCAGCTTGTGCTTCCAGCACTTGATGCAGTGGCAGCATTTTCAGTCACCTCCTCCTGACGTCTGTCAGCACACAGGTTTAAAATTTTGATTACATATCATACCTTGCATCACTAAAGCAACTTTGCTCCTCTGAAAGTCCACCTTTTCCTCAGAGAAATATCAAATGCACCTGTCCAGTGAAGCAGTTTTCAGAGATCTCCTGCCCAGTGCTTCCTGGACTACGGCTGCAGACAGAATGGCACATGTCAGGTAAAAAAGCAAAAGATTACCTTCTCGGGTGCTGGAGGAGTCAGCCGTGACAAGAGCGCTCTTAGTGATCCCAGCAGCAGCTCCAGCCAGTTGGCTCTCAGCAGCTCTGGCTTTCTTCCCTTGTCCCCTAACTGCCTGACATCTCCGACCTCAGGGAATTTAAACCCTGTCCCAGGCATGGCCACCAATCCCTGTGTGGCGGAAAAAGATGAGGTCATGAGGCTCCTGGCCACTGCCCTGCCCACGTTCTCCTACACTTCCTCTCTTTGGCTTTGTGGTTTGTGAAGCATACACAAGCTACTATTTAGTTAAAACATTACTTATGAGCAAGATCATTAACCCGCAGGTCTGTTGAATGCACAGCATTGGTATCATGTAGGAGGACTTCAGGGCATGTCTGTCCTCGTTTTGAGAAAAGGCAGAGCCCAGTTTCCCAGAAACCTTTCATGCCCCATTTTGTAAGGGGTAGGAATATGTAATGTGTGCAGAAAGAAAGAAATCTTAACATAAAACTCCCCAAAATGCTTCTGCAAAGCTATAGATTTGCTCTCCAGGATATATACGTTGCAACACGAATAGCAAAGACAGAGTGCACATAGAGCCTTTCGTCTTTTCAGTCTGACCTGGATTAAAAAAAAAAAAAAATTAGTGGGTCTCAGCCAGAAGTTTGTTTGTAAAGGTATAAAAGAGGCACTGATAGTCTAATCAAAAAGAGATTGTGCACTGTTATTATTCTCTCTTCTTTTCTATTCGATTGTATCCTTGCTGGGTCCTTTCTAGTTCCATTCACTCTCTCAAGCGGTTTGGTTGGGTCACCTGCTGCAGCTGTCTGCTGCACCAAACCTGCTCCAGAACCTTTTTCAGGGACTGGATGTCAGATGATTTTCAAGATTAAAAAAAAAAAGAAAAAGAAAAGAAAAAGGAAAAAAGAAAGATAGCTGCAGTATGAGGAATGCCATGACTCGCATTGGAAGGCAAGGGACGTGATGTGATGAAACGCCATGTGTGCGATGGAGCTGTGCATCGGCCGGGCTGATGGGCAACAGACCTGTTCTGGCAGTGCCTCACTTGGGCTGCCATAGCTTTGGAGAGATTCTGCCTCATCTGTGATGTGCTGCAAGTCCCTGAGACTCTCTCCTGCTAGTGATTCTTTAAAACGACAATGAGGTGTCATTCAAACACAGGAAAACATTCCAAACAGCCCTTTTAGAAGGCAGAATATTTGTAACTTTCAAACTGGTTATCTTTCTTCTCCTCATTTCTGATATCCGGCTAAAGTTTGATGTGTCTTTAGTCAAGCAGCAACAAAATAGACACCCTGTTGTCCCAGCCCATGTTACCAATCATCCCGTGCCTACTAACACTTCTGTGGCATATTTACAAACACCATGAAAAACAGACCCACGCTAGCTCAGCCGCTGCCCATCACAATATCACACAGACCTACCTAATTCTATTTTTGTGTTGAGATCAGCAACAGCCAGAAGTTTAGCTTAGTCTGCTTTATAGTCTAATACCCTAAGAGGAGAATTGGATAAAAAGATAGTGTATCATTAATAGTTCTGCACAACCATGTCCATAAACCCATGTATGCACCCGCCTGAAAGAGGAATATCATAGCTTTTATTCTGGAGCTATGTGACCATTATTATTTCCTAGCTCAAGCGAAAAAGCCTTCAGTAACAAGGATATCAGCAGGGTGATCTCCTGCGGATTTAAATAGCTTATGTCATCTCCCATCATATCTGCAGCTACGAAACCAGACAGTTTACTGACGCCCTTGAATGCAGATGCAGAACTCAAGCTGTGAGTGGGTGCTATATAGCAGTTTTGGCTAGAGCAGTACCTAGTGGATGATACACCCAGATTATAAAACTTTGCTGTTACTTAGTAACCAGGACTGTTTCACAAGGCTAGTGATGACTCCAGGGAATCCCAAACCAGGTCTTAGGTAGCTGAGTACCTTTGATGCCAAACACCGATGACCTGTGCGACTTCCAGCTCCCCTGACCGGTAAGAAAAAAAACTATTTCCATCTGACAGAGTGAGAAATTGAGACAGAGAGAAGCTCGGTGGCTCACACCACTGAACGTGGGACCGAGCATGCTGTGTCCTGCTCTCCTGTCCACACGCTAGATCAAATTTTAAGCCTGCAAAAACCAACTTTCTCTACAAACCATACATCAAGAGACATGGATCTTGAAAACAAGAATCCCTAGAGCTGGTTGTCTGGCCAAAACAAGAACTTCCAGCACCTGCAATCTGCATAATGGCATCTTACTGCCTATCAGACTTTCAGGAAAATACATTTTGTGTAAGGACTTGGAAACAACCTGTTTCACCAAGTTCAGCAGCAGTTATTGGTCATGCTGATGGAGAGGCCCAGAGCCATTAGAAACACAGTCTTCCCTGCAGTTTGTTAAAGACCCTCCCGTACAGATAAGTTATCACTGTGACTTTTCAAGGCAAATGTTTTGCAAATACCTGGAACACTTGTCTCCCTGCAGAGATGCTATGTGACCCCCCAGAGAGTTGTTTCTGGCAAACAATTGACATCTCCAGTGCACCGGGAGATGGCAGAGTTTCTGAGTATTGTTGCCAAGAGCTATGTGGCTGATTTTATAATAACTAAGGAACAACAGTGATGTTTTGCAGTAATCCAGAAGCAGGATGTGAAGCGACAGTTATTACTAAATGGCCTTGTTTTATGCAAGATCAGCCAGTGCAGTGCTGTAGTAAATTTAGCACTTGTCTCATGCCTGTCATTACGTGGTTATTCATCCTGTAAATCATTTTGCCTAGCTGAGAAATCCTTTGCCTTGGCAGGAGGTAATGCTTCTTGTCCTCTCATAGATAAGGAATGAACAAGAATGGGGGGAACTTTCACTGTTTTCACTTCCCACCTTGAAATGCCTAATTCTGGAGGCAGCACTTGTCTGGCAGTGGCACAGCACAAGCGACTTTCTTGAATTTGTACAGGTGGGAGGGTGCGTGATTTCAACTTTCAAGAGCTGTCAGGGTCTGTGCAGAGCACGACCATGACAGGCTGTAATTTATTGCATGTAGGAGACATTTTCTACTTTGCTATCCTGTCAAACAAAAATTTTGACCACAATTTCTTCCGTCTTGGGCTGTCTTAGGAACATGTAATTAGGCTGCTGTTTCATGTCATTGAAAAGTTTTATCAGTGGCTCCCTCTGCAACCTTCAACACATAACTAGTATCCTGAGCTGAGCTATCAGCGTGATGCCCAGCAGTATCTCTGGCTGGTGGGGAAATCTCAGCCTGCCTCAGTGACCTGTTATGCCCAGTCTCTCAGAAGAGCTGGCTTTTGTTGAGTTTCATTCTCCAAAAAATGAGACTCAGGGGAGACCAGAGCAGCATCTTCTGGGTGGCAAAGACTAAGACTGGGAGACAGAGATTAATTTCTTCAGCTGCATTAAGAATGCTATCAAGTAAAAGCCCCAAGAGACCCCAGCTTGTCAGTGTTCTTAGAAACAACTGTTCTGCAACTAGAATATCCCAAAGAAAAGCAGACTTAGTAAACAGTGGCTTCTGTGAAAAAGAGATTCTTGCATTGCTGCCATAAAATACTCCTGAAAAGTACCCTGGAAACTCAGCATGTCAGCCCATATAATATATTCCCAAAAGCCCTTACATTTTCCCAACTGCAGCTTCAAGAGTGGGGAAAAATTTACATTCAGCAGCTGGTAGGCTGCTAAAAACCTTTCTGCCTCTTAAATAGACTACACAGACCACCGTGGTGTTTGTGTCCTAGGAGAGTATTTGGTGTGCAGAAGGAGTAGGGGTGACACAGAAATTACAACAGAGGTGTGCTCGTTACGTGTGTGAGCAGGGCACCCCAGCAATGCACGGTGCGCAGCACAGCTGTGTGTCTTTTGCTTTGCACAACTTAGAGTTTTTTCAAACCAGAGCAGCAATCAAACAAGCAGCAGCAAGTTTCTCCCAAGGAAAACCTCTGATGGAGTGACAGGGCAGTTCTGAACAACGCAGGGTCCACGATTGTCCAGTCTTGCTGCCGCTTCTGATCTGCAATGAAACTCAGATCGCTGGTCGGCAAGGCGAGCTCTATTTAACCCTCCTTTAGGCCATAAAGTGGGTTATGGTCTCTCACTTTCCCAGAGCTGGCCCTAGCTGTTCACTGGAGGGGGGGTTGTTGTGCAGAACTAGGCACAACCTAGAGCTGCAGTAGGTGATTAATCACGACATAATAGAGACTTTCTGGGAAAGAACTCTACCGTAGCTAGCCAGTGCATTGGAATGTGCCAGCGTTTGACTGATAGCACCGTCTTTTCGTCTGTCCTTGTCTCCCCCTGTGTAAAGAGAGCCCACTCGCTTGTCTTTGACTTCTGAGAGTAGTTGCTACCCGTTCACATCTTCAAATGCCATTTTAGCATTGGAACACCTTTGGAAACTGAAGAAAAAACTAAATATTTGAGGAACTGCCACACAGCTGTGGCCCACAAACCCTGGAGGCTGAACAGATCCCGGGTCCTACTACAGCATAATATAGTCCAGCTGTCTGTAGCTTCCAAAAATGGAGCTTTACTGACATTTCCTCCCTTGACTTTTACAGTCAGCTAGGAAAAAACAAATATTCTGGATCTTTTATTCCTGTTGAAATTCGTATATTTTAATACCAAAATCCATGGAGCAGCAGCAGGAGGAATTAAAACAGTGCAGAAACATTATGTTGTTTTCAGGTCATGACAATTGCCAGAGTGAAGAGCAAAACACCAGATATTGCAGTGCTGGTTTGTGGCTGTGTTTCATCTCTGAATTTACAGAAGAACAATTGCATTTGTTTCAACTGGAAAACTTAATAAACACAATTATATTCTGAACTCCTACTAGAAACAAAAGCAACCTGTGAAGGTATGTATGGTGTACATCATGTTTTCATGTCTGGGCCATTTTGTGAAGCATGTAATCCTCAAAAAGTAGCTGTTTGGGAACAGGAGGATGAGACTTTTCAGCATCTCGATGGGAGCTGAGCTCAATTTGCTCTGTTAAGATACTGGCTCTGAGGCCTGAACAGTGCTGCAGAACTAACACTCCAGGATGAAGGAGAACATGCAGGTTGTGGGTGCTGAAATCCCCTATATGCTCGTAAGAAAGTAACCATCAGTTTGCCAGCTCAGGGCTCACAGTCTGAGTACTGAGGGGAATTTGATGGTAGGAAATAGCTTCACAGATGATTGCTTTTTGGACAAACATTGCAAAAACTTTGTGACAAGTTCTTTCCTTCTCTCTCTGCCCTGCTATCTCAGTTCCCTGTTTCCTATCTCACTGCAAAATTTTCTCCCAGTGAGAAATTACACTAATGGAAACATCCAAATGTGCAGAATGGGTATGGAAAGAACACTATCCTCTTGCTCTGCATTGTGTAACTCGGAAAGTCACAAGATGCCTGTTTCACCTAGTGCAGGGACTTTTGGCACAGCACCACGGGAAAGATTCCGCACACTGAGCACCCCTCTGCTTGCATTTTCACTAAGCTCCGCTGGCAAAGCACAAAGAGCCATCCCCTTTCTGCAAGAAACAGGACAGGGAAGGTAATGGGCCAAGTCCTCCTCCGCAGTGACCTGCGTACTGCCTGTGCGTAACTGAGGTGAGCACTGAACCCTGTACTGCACGGCAGAGGAAGAGTCCTAGCTGTGCCCTGGCAATTCGTACCACATAGCATCCCTGATTTTGCATGCCACACATACCATGGCGAGCTCACAACATGTTTCCACGCACAAGGCTCACAGCATGAGAAGCAGAGTCCAAAAAAGGTTGTTACCAATCCCAGAGCCAAACCTTTTACAAGGCACGCTTTCTGAGTGCCTCCTGGAAGCACAAAACATAATTTGGAGAAGTGCTGAGCATTACGCAACACAGGATCGCAACCTGCATATCTGTGGTTTTCTGTACACAAGGCATCTTTTTCTGCAGCCTGCCCTGACTTTTTTATCTCCAGCGGCCTGGGGAAGGTGAAGCATGTGATGTACAAGCAGAGCAGAACTTCTAGGACAGGTTGTGACCCTGTCGGTAAACGTGACCTCAGACCCAGGCTGGGCTACACACCAGAAACCTTCTGGATTTCACGTGGCTTCAGGTTTTGTTGTGAGCAGTTTTTTTAACTGTCTAAGTCTGCTTGTGGTCTGAGGTGGGACGGATGCAGAACTGAGTCAGTGTGAAAGTAAACATCTCCCCGGCACTGTGCACTGGGGTGTGGAGCCCCTCCCCGGGGAGTGGGAGTGAAAACCTATCTGTGGTCCTGATGAAGTTAAATTAAAGAGTCGGGGACTGGATTTGGGGAGGAAGTTGTTTGGCTGAGAAGCTGATTTGATTTTGTGGGGGAACCAAAAACCAGCAGGCTAGGGTCAAGGCCTCTGCTGTCTTGACTGAGTCACAGAGAGATTCCTCACAGCTTGCTCAAGCTCGGAGGTGATAAGCGTTTTCCCTCAAAGCCCATCCAGGCAGGAGCTCTGCAGGAACCAGTCTTCAGTGCAGCAATGGAGAATCATTTTGGTTCTGGCTTGGAGAGCTGAGACTTTTCCCGCATGTCAGGATACTTCTCCTTAATTGGTACTGCTGTAGCCACCTCTTGTATAACGAGCAATCAATGTGCCAATAAAGAACATTGCTCACACCCAGCAATTTCTCCTTGTGTTTTGTGTATTAAAATTGTATTAATCCTTTCAATTTTTAAAAAATGGAGGGTTTTTTGGATGGAATGGGAAGCAGTAACTGACTCCTGACAGGTATTATCATCTGCAAGTCAAAAGAGATGTTAATTTTCTTAACTTTACAATTTTTCAAGTAAACGGGATAAATTGATATGCTGATTAGTTTAGATGATGGACAATAAAAGGTATGTCTAGGTAAAAGTAAAAAGCTTTCTTTTCATTAGAAAGGTACCTTCTCCTCCACACACACACCCCACTCCTCTCCATTCAGTCAGTTTTCTTTTCCTTCCTGGCTGCACTTTTAGCAGGACTAGAACACAAAAGTATTTTGTTTTG
>NW_010395667.1:5150-11481 GCF_000710305.1 Buceros rhinoceros silvestris | reverse complement strand
CAGCTCCTGTACAGGGGGCACACGTCCATACTGCCCAGATTTGTCACCTCCTGGACCATCCAGTCCCTGACTCTGCCAGCACCAAGGACCAAGAGCCCAGCAGCCTGCGATACAAGGGAACTGCGCAGAGGCACACGAGCTTGGCTAGCCAGGAGGACAGACAGCCTGCCAGGCACAGCAGCACAGCTGGACAAACCTTTTGGCAGGCCCCTACTCTCCTTCCTTGCCTACCAACTCTCATTGGAAGTGAGGTGCTTTTTTTGGAAATACGCAGTTGAGAGATAATCACATCCAGATTTAGGAAATAACATTTTGCACATAATTCATACTGGCTACCTAGACAGATTATTGGTTGAGCATATAGCTATAAATTTGGCAGAATAAATGGCAAACTGTGGTTGGCATACGGATGCAAAGCAGGGAGCAAACTTCAGCTATACATTAACTGGAGGAAAGGACAGCCTAAGAAACTGGGTTCCGCAGCAAGCTCTGCAGCAAACAATAAGAACAGGCAGCTGAGAGGACAAGTAACTCTTGAGGAGCATATACAGCATCAGGGCTCGTTGCATTAGGAAGAACATTACCAGTCAATAAATAACAAGCCAGAACCGCTGTTTTGCTTACTGAGTCTTGTTTATCACAAAGAAGTCAAATGACTTGTCCTCACCCATGGAAAATGTGAACACAGAGGATGACAAATAGTTTTGGGAAGCAGCATCCGTTCTGTATGGAGAAACTTGATCTGCTATGCCCAAAATAACTGATGTTGAAACCAGACTAAATCTCGTCTAAGCAATTGATTAGACAAAATGAGGAAGCACAACTGCTAGTTGGAGCCCTGTTGGTATGACCTCAGGCAGCAGGGCATAACACACAGACACATGTGCTGAGCCAGACTGCAAATCTCAGATAAAGGAGGCAGGTTGTCAATAGGTAACTCTGTGCCCTCAGCAGGCTGCTGAAAAGCGTTTATTATGGCACCTTCCTGACTTCCTGACTTCCTGAAGGAAGTCTTACAGAAGCTCTGCCTCTTGTACCTTCATTGGCACTGATGCAGTTGCAGCCCAAGGGAATTTGTTTGTCCAAGCTCTGCAGGTCCTGCCGTGCAGGACCATGCTGCTGCCCGCATCACTTACACTTCCTACTCATGCACCATCCTAATAGTGCAGTAACTGCGTATCGATGCAGCTACAATACCCAGGCTCCCTGGGTGAGATAAACAGGAAAAGTTGTGCGGTGGCTACAGCAAAAAACCAGAGCTGGCTGCAGGTCAGCACTCAGCTGGCAAAGCTGCTTAGTTGAATGGCTTCTGCAGAACGGATTCTTCTATATTGACCTTTTGCGAAAAGAAGGTGACTTCCCCCAGGACAGACTTTGGTACAGAGAAACACCCCAGTGTTTGCCTCCATGAAGAAGGTCACTAGAATTTTACTGATTGAAAATTGAAGGCATAATTACATCCCAAGCTGAAAGTCTGATCAGAGCAAGCTTCCTGCAGCACTGCTTCGCCTTGGCTCACCCAGAGCAATACACACACGCACCCAGAGATGCACATGTATACTAACATACATACACACATATAGTTAATATTTTAAATTATACTTTCTGGACCAAACGACATTCTGAAGTTCTGAGTGACATGGAAGTTATACAAAAAACCCAGAGATCAACAGCAAAAGGAAGGGCTGGACCATGGCGAATCCCAGGGAGGCCAGTGAAAGCCCCCTGTTTCAGGTTTGAATAAAGATGGACAGGGGAGGACTTAGTTTCAACAAATACTCGTGGCCATGGATGTCTCCTTTGCTGCTGCCCCAGGCACAGAATCACAGAATCACAGAAGTGTTTTGGCTAGAAGAGATCTTTAAGACCATCGAATCCACCTTGCACTGCCGAATCACCACTAAACCATGCCCCTAAGCACCCTATCTACATGTCTTCTAAATACCTCCAGCGAAGGGGACTCCACTGCCTCTCTGGGCAGCCTGTTCCAATGCTTTACAACCTTTTCTGTAAAGAAATTTGGTAAGAACTAAAGAAGCCAGGCTGACGCACTAGGCATTTTTAGACCTTCCAGTCTTTCAGATCAGTTGATTCATTCATCCTACCTCTTTGCTAGGTGGCTGCTGTCATGAGAGGGAGCAGTGCAACACAGCAGCAGCCCTCTTTGACACTGATGGCTGCCAGAGGAAAGGCAGGGCCAGTCTCAGAGCAAGAGCGAGAAGAGGTGGGCTGTCCAGGGAACACTCACCATGACTTTTTTCAGCCAGTGCCATGAGTGTCGTTGCTGGGGTAGATCACCGCTGCTTTTACAGGCAAGTTACAAGGCATGCTCACTGGTTTGTCTGGGGTCTTCAGAAGACAGGAAGAACGTAGATTTTCCAATGATGACTAAGAAAACAGTAGCATCAAAATAATATGAAATACAAACTACCGTGGCAAGATTTTTTTTGAAGTAGACTTTCATTCAACTTCATGTCTACTGTACCTGCCCTTCCCACACTGATGTTATAGCATGTTATATGCTTAAATAGCATGTTATATGCTTAAATAATTTTCAGCAAAAATCATATTCATCATGGCTCTGATCTTGCAAAGCTACTGCATGAGCACAAGCCTTCTCTTACTGATCATACAGATATCAGATCCAGTTATTGGGTAAAGACTAATAAATAATTCTTTTAAAAAGGAGGCAACTGTAAGACTTGATGCGATAATAATTTGCCCATTTTGTTTGTTAGCTCCCAGCTCAGTACCGCTCATGCAGCAGACAGGGCATAGGTGCCTGAACAAATACTAAAAATCTCACTCTGAACTCACAGTTATGCTAGCATTTAACACATTGATTTCCCATCGTTATTGTCATGGAAAGCAAGTAACAATAGAGAGATAAAATAGCAAAAACCAGAACGAAACAAAACAAAAACCATAGCTGCATTCTCTGGCGGTAGGTTTTAAGTATCTTTCTTTAACAGGAAGTCTTCCTCAGACTTCAGTGGCAAACAGCCATGTTTGCACATACACAGGTTCCACATTATAGGCAGAGAAAGAGGGCAGCTTGTTTTTTATTACATGGTCTACACAGACACTGCAAATTGAAGCCTAAGACAGCAGGGCTGCTCCTGTTTCACCACGATCTGGCCTGCCGACAATTAGCCTGTCTGCCTGGGCTGCTCTTCCTCCCTCTCCCATCCCTGAATAGCAATTGACGGGGCAAAAGCAGGCCCGTGCGCTCCCTTGTAACGTGTTGGAACAGCTGCTTGGGCTATCCAGGGGTCCAGGTCAATACCCAGAAGATCTTTCCTGGAAAGCCAACAACTCGACCAGATCTGAATTTATAATACAGACAGACTAAAAGAATCAATTACCACAGTGTACAGATGAGACATGACAGAGGGTGAGAATTGGTGGATTTTTAAAGCTAAACCAGACCATCTCTGACTTTGACCCCCTGCACAAGTCAGACGGAAGGACCGACTCCAGATGCTACGGAGCTTAACAGCTTGCATTTGGCCAAATGCAGTTATTCCTCCCGAACTGGGATTATTCCGTGTTAAAGCCATTTTCCATAAAGTCACACTGATGAGTGCTGACTACACTGTCTATCCGTAACTAAGACTTAGATTATGCACAGGCTTTTCCATTGCTTTTTGTGGGCGAGAGATTATCCATGTCTTTCACACAATTCAGCTGTGTATAAACACAGCAGCCTGGCTCACAGCCATCTGTATACTCCAGCCTCTCCGGCACTGCTGTTCACAAGGTATAGTCTGGTTTTAACAGAGATAACACTGATGGCAATGCAGGTGAGGTTTTTTCAACACCCTTCTGCTTGCTGCTGAAAAAGCCTCCCCAGAGCGTTGGCTTCCCTGCCTGCTCCAGTTTCAGACTTTGCTGCCCAAGCAGTCTTTGCTTTTCTGTATGCAAGCAGGTTTGTGCCCTCTAGGGAAATAGGAGCTCCCCGACTCCCTTAGGCTGCGTGCACACCTCCTGGCTTTGTGGAACTAAGATTTCTCCTCCAGTGTTCAACTCTGAAAGACAGCAAGATGGTCATAGTAGCTGAGCCCCTGATGGAAAATGGATTAGAAACACACAGGTTATAAAAAACCTAGAAATTAGTTCTGGAAGTGACCACTGACAGTATCTCTCCTCAATGCAATACAAACTCCTTGTTGTCCACTGTCCTTTTATCCCACTCCAAGTATTTGCTGTAGAAATCTGGAAGAATAACTTTTCTGGATTTGATGGAATTAAAGCCAAAGTGTGGAAGAAATCCCCAGTGGAGGATCCTTCCTGCTTGAGAACTGTTCAGCATCGCTATACACAGGAAGCAACGTCCCAGCTTTTCAGGTTACACAGCATGGTGTAACCCAACTGCTCTGCACAAGGTGCCCACCTCGGTGGGGTCTCAGTCTTGGAGAGGGCCCAACGGGTCAGCAAGTGTCATGCTGGGGCTACCAATGCTTCTGTACGTTGTTGCCGTGCAGGGCCTGTGCCCAGCACAAGCGATTCTTTGTGCAGGTTATTCAGCTATTACTCTCCAGGAAATCTCTTCACCAACACAGGCCTTACTCTGATGAGCAGCAAGACAGGAATTGGAGTCTCCAGTGAAAACAGCTATTGGTTTATTTGCTTGGGTTTTATTTCAACATAGTAATCTCCCCACAGAATGTTCTAGGAAAGCACAAGAGAAATGTTTCTTCTGTGAAATGTAATTAACATAGTTTTCTTCCTGTTGCGAAGTATAATTGCAAATATAAACCAAAGCACAAGAATGGGGTTATTTTGGGCCATGGTTTGTCCATCAAAATACTGTGACGAGTTTGGTTTGTTAAACAGAAGACAGGGCAGACGTCTCTCTCCCTTCCTGTTTAAGCCAGTGGTCTGGGAAGGGCTGCCATAACCTATAATGACGGTTAGCTCACTGAATGCAACTTGTTTCCCCCAGTCTATAAATGCAGTTTTCCAAAGACTGAACATATGCCACAACATGCACATGCTTTGTGATCCTGTTTGACATAGCAAGCCCTGTTCTGATCTCAAGTGATAGTAAAACTTACATAGTTCTGACAAATGTGTTACATATGCATTCTCATACCCAGTTCACATGAAGTTGTGGAATATTCCTTCAAAATCAAAGGAAAAAAAAAAGCATTCCTAGCCGTGGGAGAACCTGGCCAAACACAGGACCCTTTTCACGTTTCACTGTGTATTCGCGACTGCTCTTGATGCTGCAAAGCATGTATACAGTTGATGCCCAGCAGCCACTGAGCGAAGCAGAGCAGAGTGCGGCACGATGCAGCTGCACGGTCGCAGCCTAGGAAAGCGGTGGTACGGCACCTCTTGGCCAGAGGTCATTCTACCCAGATGGGTAATTCCCTGCAACGTGTTCCCACGTGCGAAACGTATAATCCAAGACGGAAACAGAGGGCTGAAATAACAAATGGCTCTCCAAACAAGGTCAATCATTAAACAAAAATTAAAAATTACATTCTGTCAGTGGAAAGCCTCACTGGTATGAGTGGGTATAACACACTTAACTTGTTTGTATCTGGACTCAACAGTCATTACTATAAACCTTTCTGAACCAACATACCATAAAAAAGTATCTTATTTTTTTAAGTCTCTGCAGGAATTTACAGGTAAATACTCTGGCATCCATCTGTATGAAAAGATACTGCAGCACAAGCAGCACGGCTGAATAAACCACTGGGCAAAGGCAGGCAGCAACATCGCACAAGCGAACTCCTGGTATTGTACATCGCTCAGGTGAAGTGAAACAGGGCTGGTCTGGCAGGGACCACCAGGGAGCGATACCTGTTTGCCTGAGGTCTGTTCTCTCCCGACACTCGAACACAGGCGGGCACTGCTGTGGCCCCCTCCTCCCTCTGCAGAGCCTGCCTCTGGGCTGCGAGGGCCCGGGGGGGTCCAGACAGATTGGCACATCTCGGTGAGGATTGTGCTGAGCCTTTAGCAGCAGCATCGCTGTCACTGCCCAAGCAGGTGGGAAAGCGACTTACGGACACCGAGGGCTGCTTCTCGCAGCAGTCGAGGCATGTCTTAGAAGGCTATAGGAGCACACATGTCTGAGCAGAAGCATTATACGCCCATAGCATGTATTTTAGAATTAGTTTTCTAGACATCAGAATATATCTAGATACCTATCGGAAGGTATCCCATCCTACCTGGAAGGTGTTTGTTAAAGACCTAAACCATGCTTTCCAAGACAAGAGGAGCAACAGGGGAAAGAAGGCAAAAAGACTAAATATTTTGATTTTCAGGTAATTGCACAAAGGCCACTGAACAAAACCTGAAGAGCTTCTTGAATCAAATT
>NW_010395667.1:684-5078 GCF_000710305.1 Buceros rhinoceros silvestris | reverse complement strand
AAAGCCAGGAACCTGAAAGGTGTCCCCTTGTGTGTGTTTTACAAAATTTTAGCCTGTTTGGTCTGGCAACTTACTCTGTCACAACACAAAAATTGATGGCTGTGGCTCAGCAAGGGGTTTTCCAGACACCTGACGCTTGAGTGAGCAGTTAGTACTGGATTACTCTTCTAGCTCTGTTTGTGGAGCCTGTGACAGGTCTAGCCTCGTGTCAGGTGCAGATATCAAGGATGGAGATGCCAAGATTGTTTCTTCCCACAGCCAGTGCACACCCCCATCCTCCTGAAACACCATCAGGGTGCTGCTGCGAGCAGCTGCCCTCCTGTCCACCCCGATTCTAGCTACCTACAGCTGGGCAAGTCCATTGAGCTGTGCATGGCCTGAGGCATCAGACACTTTTCACTCCTGCCTGCCAGCACAAACCTGCAAGGAAAATTCAGTCACAAGAATGTAAGTCACTTCCTTCCTTAGCCACAGGCATGAGGCACCAAATCCGAAATCAGAGCCATTACTCGTCAAGGCTTGAAGGTCCTGCTGCATTTCGCACTGAGTCAAGCAGGGTGCTGACAGCAGAGAATGCATGGTGACACCCAGGGCCACACGGTCCTTGCTTGGCCAGGGGGATAACATAGGTGAGCAGATCCGAGGAGGGTGGGGGGTGCCAGGCGCATCATGGATTTAACATTCATTTGACACTGACAGTGATCATCGGGATTGCTGTGGGGTCACGATGACAAGCACATCTCCCACGGCCTGTCAGGATGTACAAGAAAGCTTGGGGAGTTTCTTAAGGAGAAACAAGCAGGGAAAGGCACAGACGATTTGTCAGACAAATGGAGCCAGCCAACTTGTGGGGAGGTGATTTGAGCCAACCACTGCGTGCACGTGCTGGTGTTCTCCCTTGTGCATAGAACTGAGAAGCTCTGCTTGCTTGTGACCCCCATCCACAGGGTCTGTTTGCGTGAAGCCTTTTGCAAGGACACATCTCTCAGACCAAACACCTGGGATACCTGCGGGCTTTGGAGAAACAACCGGACTGCCAGGAGGATCTGGGGTCCAAATAGCCCCTTTGTATGTCAAACACAAAGAAATATAAATAAGTTAAATTTAAGAACACAAAGAAATATAAATAAGAGCAACTAAAGAGATATGACAGACTGCTTTGTTTCAGTAATATGTACAGCTTTTAAACTGGGATTTTCCACCAGCCATCCAGATCCAGACTTAGGAAACACGTTTTTGTCTGTCACATCAGCAAGGTGTGTCGGTTCCTGCGAAGGGGATTAAAGCTCTCTGTTGCTCAGCTAATGAAAGAAGGCTCAGCAGTGCTGTACTCTCTTTAGAGAAGAGGAAGATGCTCACACCAGCCAGAGGGCATCTCTAGTACAAGCTTTGCCTTCCTGGGGGTCTTTAATGACAGTGCACCATTGCAAGACAAGAACAACCCCAAGTAAAAGTCTCTCTCATGCACACAAACACTGCGTATCCAGCAGCGTTAGGAAAACATGAGTGTTATCAGTAGGACCTTGTTTATAACTGAATTGAATTATACCAGCACTTTGCTACCTACACAGCACTCTGGTTTTTGCAAGAAGGGAAGGCAAAAAGAGCGTGCCATGCCCCATACCTCGAGCAAAACCTTCGCCTCGTGTCTGGCACGCTGGCTAGTCAACGGCCTCTGCTAAGGATCAGAGCCTGCGTCCCTCGTGCAGAAAGGGTAAGAAACACGCAACATCACCATTCCCCTACTGATACAAGTTACACCAAGGACTTGATTCTCTCCTGTGGCTAACCAAAGAGAAAGAAAAAAATACCTTTTTTTTAAACTGTTTCTCAGCTCCTGAGAAAGCACATCACAGCAGCTCCTCCAGGTACCTGCACACTGGCCCAGCTGTCCCACTCTGAGCCATTTGCAGCCTCAGGGCTTTAGCTCCCCTTGAAGAGGTTAGTTTTTTTACCTGTGCCCTTCACCCTCGACATCTCTGAGCACTTAAAAACCTTTTCCATGGCTATTGGAAGTCTTCTTCAAACTCTGAGAAGTGGAATAGCTCTTTTGAAAACAGCCTGACAGAGCAAGTCCATGCCAGAGCCCTGCACAGCTCTGCCTCCCGAGCCCAGCATCCCTGGGAAGGGGCCCCCTTGCTTTCCCCTGCGCAGTGCCCTGACGTGAAGCTGTGTACTAGTCATTTTGTCCCTGACAGCATGCTCTTAAACAGGAGAGAAACCAGGCTAACATCAGCCACTAGTGAGGCTTTTGTACCATGAAGCAGAAGTACTTTATTGCTGTTGTTTAAAGTCCTGAGAGTTAATCTCACTGGTGTCCTACTGCATACCTTGTTACCTTAATCTCATTTTCTAGTTACTCATGAACTCTCAGACTGCCTTTAAATGAAGAAGGAATGCAGTGTATAGCTTTCCATTGCCAACCCTGCTAGTACCTCCCCCTCCCTTTAGGTGTGCCAGAGCAAACTGCCCAGACAGCACAACCCAGGACAGTGCCTGGCCACAGAGCTCAGTCCCCCGGGCATTGCCACCTCAGTTTCCTCAGCCTAGAATGCAGATGCAGTGGCCATGGGTTGCAGCAGAGAGGATGAAAGATGCTCCCTCTCCTTGAAACTCTGACAGATGACACAGATGTCCTCCTGTTCCCCTCCGCATCCTCAAGTGGAGAAACACAAGCCCCACCCCAACAAACACCTCCACCTCCCAACTTGAGGGAGGTTTCTCTAGCTCTGAAACCCCACGGCTGGGCAGTGTTTGAGCCACATGAAAAAAGGGTCTGGTTTTGTTTTTCCAGTGACCATAGCAATGCTCTTCACTTTTCTGGGGTCTGGGCTTTTGTTTTAAGTGGCCCAGAGCCATGCAGCATAGTTAAGCAATAGCAAAATAGCTCTGGTCTAGCATAGTCCCTGTTAAAGTCTTACTCCTGGCTCACCAAACAGGAAACTAAAAATTTACTACCTCCCTCAAGCACACTTCCACAAAAGCTCCTTTTGTAGGGCACACTGCTAAAGGCAGGCAGGGGTGGGGCGAGGAGGAAGCACCACCTGTGCAGGGTGGCAGCAGGAGCAGAGACATCCTCCTGAGCAGGGAGTTGGGGGAGGGGGAGACCACGTTAGACCTCACATATCACAGCATCTTACCTTAAACAAATCTGGTCTTCACCACAGCCATGGCTGGTGACAAGGTAGGGGACACCCAAGGGGAACAGAGGTCACTTTTTCCCCAGGAGAAAGACCATTTCCTGCTACCTGTTTCCAGGATGACTTACTCATTGGTAAGAAGTACTGAGAGCAGCAGATGTTCCCCATTCTTGCACAACAAACCCCTTCTTGCCCCCAGGTATGCGTCAGAGCTGGTTTCCAGTGGCAAAAGGAAGCCCATGCAACCTGAGAGGCAGCAGGGTAGTCACTGGGTCCAAATGAGGTGACAAAATCATCAGCTGCAAGTGACCGACCTCAAGCGACTTTGTTTTGGGCAGTTAGCACGGAGACCAACATACCTGCCAGTTAGTGGTTACCATCTTAAGCTAACTTAACCTCTGTGCATGGGGGCTGCCTGTGAAACCCCGGGAGCCCGCTGGGGGAAACCCAGCCTGAGAGGACCGTTGTTACCTGCAGCACAAGACTCCTCTGCTGAGTGGAGGTGGGACCCGTGCAAACTAACTCACAGGTTTTCAATATCTGACTGCTCTCATCACCAGAATAACACTTCACTTTTTTACAGGTGACCATTTCACAGCGAGTACCATTCCTTTGCACTAATGATCTTGATTCAGATTCGTTATTAACAAACAGGAATAAAGGCAAAGATTTTCCAGGCAGCAAATGAGACTCCAAGGATGTCTGCCAGGCCACAGCAGAGCTGGGTCTCTTGAGTGTCCCCCACAGCCTTCCCCACAGCATCTTCCTTTCGATCTTGTTTTGGCTCGTTTCAAAAAGCAGAAAATTAAGCTTGGAAGCACAGGAGAACTAGGTACACTGAATAGGTAGGAGACTATTCCACAAAGCTAATATCTAAGGAAGTTCATTAAGGAGTCCCTCGACCTCCGTTTGGCTGGGGATTGTGGACAGTCAGAGCAAGAAGTCAGCACCAGCTTAGTTAGGATGGAGCAGGGGAGGTGAGCACTGACAAAGGGCAGAGCGGGGAGAAATGAAACACCCGGGAGGAAACGCATAGTGGAAAAGGCAAGGCTGGAGAAACAGGACTGGAAAAAAGGTCTGAGAGGAAAAATGTGAATAGAGGAGAAAAGTCAGAAGGCTGGCAGGGGAGAAGACTTGAAGCACAGGTAGCTGAGGAAACTGAGCTGTAGAAAAGAAGGAAAGCAAAATAAGAAAGAAAAATCTACTCAAAAAGGCAGAGCTGGTTAGTCAAAGGCAGAGCTGAAGAAAAGGGCA
>NW_010395667.1:0-589 GCF_000710305.1 Buceros rhinoceros silvestris | reverse complement strand
GCCGCTCTGTCCCCGCCAGCACTACACAGCTCTTGGGGGTGGACCACCTCCTGCTGGCCCTCCGGGGTGCCCCCGTCTGCCTGCAGGGAGGCAGCCCAGCCCCGCTTTGCTCAGGACACAGCAGTGATCAGCACTTTGCTTCCGTTAATGTATGCATTCAGCTCCTGCAATAGAAAATAAACAGGGAAGAGTCAAAAGGGTGTTCTTCAGCTACGTGACTGATCCTGTCCGAGCATGAGCATCACCTCTCCAGCCAGGTCGCTATTTCCAGCCCTACAAATTCAACCCCCTCATTACTTTCAGTTGAGGAAGATGCTTTTTACAGTGCTGCTTTGCAGCTGAATCTTTGGCCTCCAAGAGTTAACACTCCAGCTAGAAACTGTATCTAAGTTTCATGTATATTCCCAGAGCATGCTCTGCAGCTCAGACAGGAGTCAGCTGTTCAGTGCAGAAATGAGGGGCTGCAGGCATGTCAGCGCAGTATGTCGCAGCCAGCGATGCTGACTCCTCTGTCCATAACTTCTGGCCACGGGTCAGGTCAGGCAGGTGACAGAGGTATCACAGAGTTATAGAATACCAGCTTGGAAGG
>NW_010395666.1:0-2951 GCF_000710305.1 Buceros rhinoceros silvestris | reverse complement strand
GGTTCCTCCATGTTGAACCCAGGACAGTCCCACCATTTGCTTCCTATTTCTTCTGCCAAATGCAGCCGTGACACACATGAAATAAAAAAGATTTTGGAGGCCAGCACTGTCTTGGTGATAAGTCTGAAATTTAGGTTTATTCTTAGGGAATGAGAAGCTATGCCTAATTTTTGTAGTAACTTAATATCCATCCTAAACTTTTTTCTGTCCTCTCACCCCTGTAGTGGCAGCTATGCGGGGTCCATCTTGTTCCTTTCTTTCCAGGCCCATATCAGAGCAAGATGTATTGTGACGTATCATTCTTTATCCCTTCCCTCCCTTTCCTTGAAGTTAAGTCTCTGTTCATAAAAGCTGTTGCAGTTCTAGGTTAAGTGGAACACCCAGTTTTTCATTATGAAGATTAGGAGGTCAAATTCACTTTTGGCAGAGTCAGTGTTGCCACATGTAGAGTGTCTTTATTTTCAGATAACACAAGATCAGAACTGTAAATTATCAAAGGCTGATAAAAGCAACTGAAACTCTAGTTTGTGCTAAATGTAATTTTACTAATCATCTTTCAGAAATGCTTTCACAGTTCTCTCTGCATGAAAAGCTAAGATGGCAGATACCACTTACCTGACTGAAATGCTGATGCCACTTCCTCACCATGCTTCTTTCTAGATTTGCCTCTAAACTGCTCCTCAGAATATTATCCCAGGGCATCCACTGGCACATCTGTTCTTGTGCTCCAGGCTGCAGTTTGTCCAACATTATGGCTTCTCTAATGGTGGTTTGTGTTTTATCAACCCTGCTGTTTTCTCTGTCCTCATGTCCTCTCCATTCTCTCTGTCCTCCAGCTGCAGCAGAGAGTCACACAGGTGTCATAGGGTGAAAGGGTTAAATGTCAGTCACATTCTAATCTAGCAAATAGACCATGTGCAGAGGGAGCAAGTAGGATGAAAGGGAGTAGAGGAGAGAGGGAAATGACACTAGAAGACTGACTGTGTACACCTGCACTTGCACTCGCCATCAAAACTCGTATGTCAGAGCCCATCCTACAGCAGCTGCAATCCCTCTCCCTAGCTGGGAAAGCGAGCACAGGTCTGAAGCTTATACGTAAGGCTCATACACATAAGCCAGATGGACAGAGGCAAAGTAATGACTTAAAGGTATAAATTACAGTAAACACAGACTCCTTGCATCTCTCTGCCCACATAAAGCATTCATGTGTAAACTTCACACTCCTCCAGCTTCTTGCCTTAAGGTGTCACATAATGCAAAACACACACTCTTATCTTGGCAAAGGCAGTGTGGTTTGGGTTGTCAGAGGCAGTTTCTTGCAGTTCTTGCTGTTAATTCTTGTTCTTGCAGTTAACTGCTGTTAGGCTAACCAGTTGATTCAGTCAGTGGCAAAGAAGGAGCTGAGGCCTGTAGGCCATGTTAAGAGTAGACTTGTATGAACACGTTTTATGACATGCATTGACATTTTCAGAGTTATCTTTGTGAACGGAAACATGTTTCTCTTCTCCCTTCTAAGAATGAGGTTTGTCGTTCCTTGAGGAAGAATTACGAACTCGGCATGACTCATACAGTTCAGGCAGCAGCCTCCTTGGATTCTGTTTTCCTGTGGTGAGTACATAGCACCTCCACAAAGAAATTGGTTTATTTAGATATCCACAATGAAACCAATGTTTGCAACGTGTGCAAACCAACATGCTCTAAAAAGCTATTTCATGTTTTTTCTCATACGTACTATTTAACACGTAGAGATTGCAAATGTGATTACACAGACACCGACACAAACACGTATCTGTGACTGTGGCCTCATTTGTATGAGCAAGTGCCACGGCACAGCAGAATGGATCTGTACCGTAAAAGCGTTGATTCTGCAGGCCTCATTTCTCTCTCTATGTGTGTCTTGGGAGGGGGTTACTCCAGAATAACTCTATTGCTGTCTAGAACTAGTTGTTGGGGGGGCATTAGAATGGCTCCCAGGGTAAATTTCTAGTTTCGGGTTGCTCAGCTGCATGAACCAAACCATGAAAACTGGATAGGATCAGGAGATTTACTTTGGAAGTGCATGCCTAATCTGAAGTAAAATGCTAAATTAGCTGCACCCTAAATTATCACAACTCTTACTGCTTCTAAACAAACATTTGAAGGCTGAGCTGAACAAGATTTTTTTTTGATCTACACTCACCAGGGGAAACCTAAACATCACATGCCATCATCCTTCGAGTTATGAAATTATGCCCAAGAAAACAGGTTTCCAGATACGAGAAAGTTAAGTGCTGAGTTCTAACATACCATAAGCAAAGCTTATTCAGTGAAGTTCCAGCTATTGGCTTTCTCTGTCAGTCCGGACTCTGGAACATGGCTTTGGATATGGCATATAGGATCCTTTCTGAATCAGTTTTGACTTTTTTTTTTTTTCCTCCTGGCAGAAGTAGTCAGCTAACTCTTATTTTCTTATATTTTAAGCCTGCCAGGGAAAACAAAAGTCTGAGGCCTCCCTAACTTTGTCTCTTCTTCCATCACAGAAGGATTTAAAGAACTTTAGCTAAGGAAGAAACATTCCGTGAACCAAAAACCTCCTTATCCTTTTGCAATAACTTGAATATCTAAAAAAATTAAAAGTTCCAGCAACTTTCTAGGCTGTGTTGTTCCGAGTTTCCTGCATCAGTTGTTCTTCCCAGGGTACTATGTGCCCATGTCACTAAGTTACATGTGTATACCTTCCTTTTGTACCTGGCAACACCGAGAATTTCTCTGTGAGGGGAAGATTTTTTCCTTTCGCCTAGAATCAGTCTTAACTTCTTTATACTTCCCTCAGTGTGCCCTATGTCAATTCCATCACACATTCATAAGCAAGAAAACGTATACTGACCCATGGCATTTTCCTAACTTTCCTTAATGAAAAACTCCGTGGATTTTTACAAGAAAATTAGATCAAATATTTTATTGAGATATTT
>NW_010395665.1:0-5529 GCF_000710305.1 Buceros rhinoceros silvestris | reverse complement strand
GGCAGCGCAGGGAGCCTCCTGCTGAGGGGTCTGGCCACAGGTTCAGCGGTTCCCCACGCTGCCTGACTTCGGGGTCCCCATGTGCCCCAAACGCCCCAATTCCCTGCCAATGCAGTGAAAAAACGCAGGTGCAGGAGGGAAGTGCAAAGGAGATGTTTACATTGCTTCGTGCAGCATTACACAAACCGCACCAGCAGGCAACACCTCCCTGACAAGTGGGGTTATGGCTTTATACAGAACAAAATAAAAGTAGTAGAAGAAGGCGGCTGCAGGGTCCGGGCTGCACCTACAGGCCTGACCAGTGCTGTGCGGCTGCCTGGGAGCCACTGTGGTGGGTACAGAAACTGCACCACACCCACCAGAGCTCACCTCTGGCCAGCCTATTGCCATAGGGTGATCTTTGCCTTAGCAGGTCACGCGTATCCTCTGACAGGTCTGGGGACATCTTTCTTGTGGTGAAGGAGCTTGGGGACATAGCACTGGGACCAACACTGGGCTCTGCCACGTGCCTGTGGTATTTTTTCAGCACAGGGTCCCCCAAGACACTCTTTGTCTATTTATATTGCCTAGTTTATTTGCTAAGTAGTGAAAGCTTGTAATCTAGAATGAAATGGTCAGTACGGAAAAAAGGTAGCTACATCTGGTTGGGATGAGAGACAGGGAGTGCTCTGGTTTCCTGGGCTACATAATACTGATCTTTTAATTATTCTGTGCTGTACTTGCCTGTTGGTGTTCAGGTGTGTCTTGGGCTCTGAAGGCCATTCAGACCTTCTAAGAGAAAGTAAAAAACAACAAAAAAAAGCAATAGCAAAAATTTATTGATATGACTATCTTTCGATAATTAGAAATTATCAAATATCTAATTATCGAGAATCATTGTAGGACGATCTGTACTAATGTTTTCATAGACTGAATGACATACACTGAATGAATTGAGTTCTCCTCTATCTCCTTTTTTGCCTTAGGTAAGAGAGAAAGAGAGTTTTCTATGGCTCCACTACAACAAGAGGCCTGCTTGCATAGTTTTCTGAACTTTTTACTGGAAAAAACACAATGTTATACATTCATTGCTAAATACTAGTTTTTTGACCAAATAAACAATTTATGGAGAAAAGACAAGCTGAATTGATTTCAGATGATCCCAACATCCAGTGAGGAATAATTTCTCTAAGTCAGCTCTGAAGAGAGTTGGGGCCAGGACAACTGCAGTGAAATGGCAATTATAGCACAGGGAACATGCATAGGGTCGGAGACGTGGGAGTCAAACACAGTCTTGCACTGTGCAGCATGGCTGTTTTCAGCTGTGTGCCTGGGCAAGAGGAGTGAAGCTTCTTCTATTCCCACAGACCTGAAGTTGTGAACTTCCCAGCAATGGCAGCATAGCAGATGCTCAAGATACTTCATATTTCTTCCCATTATTGCTTTAATTACAAGAATGAAGAAATAGAAATTGTCCCATTGCTTCTTGTCCTGTCTGACAGCTGCTCATCCTTGCATAGGAATTAAAGACATAAAACTTCTTCCTATTACAACTTATCCTACCTCACATATGGTCATTCTTGGTAGCAGTCTGAACGTAGAAGAGAGGACATACCACCTCATAAGGCAGAAGATCTGTGTCAGATCAAGAAAAAATATAGATGTGTTTTCTTCTTGCTGTATCCAGAGACTGATTCAACAGAGAAATAGTGACTACAGCTAGCAAAATCTACTGGTATCATACCAGTACCAGGCTGTAGGAAGAGTGGAAATGGTACTATAAGGATACCTAGAATTACAGTGTCTCTGTACTCTGTCTTATTAAGCAACCATACCAGAAATTTGAGATGTCTCATTGCACCTTCACCTTTTCAGTTTAACTCGAGCTGATAAGGTCAAATCTATCTTAAGTGGAAAATGTAGTAATGAAATGCTGACTTGGATGAAAATTTGCTGTCAAAAGGATTTTTGACAGCAGTGGAATAGGATTCATTCTAAGAATTTAGTACTTGCAGTTTTTATCTTTTTCTGCTCTTCTTGTTTATGTTAGTAGTGATGCAGCATGAAAACTTTTACTGGTGTGAAAAAAAAGTAATTTTAATGCTTCAGAAATAACTTTGTTAAGCTTCTGAGAATAAGCACTTCTACCTTCTTACCCTTTCTTTAAGATTTAAACAACAAAGCATCTTTACAGAACGCCCACTTCTTCATTCATCTTGCACTGATAGTACATTGCTGTCAATCCCTGCTCTGTTATGAATGTGTGCCTGATGCTGGAGAGCAATTCCCTGGACAAAAGAAACCCTATAAGCCACTTCTACAGGTTGACCATATGGGGCAAATATTGCACTGTGGGAGCACAAATAAAACACAGAAGAGGGGTGATGATTTGCTCTCTGATTTGTTTTGTTTTCCTTATGATCTTCTGATATTCATTCCTCTACGTGTGAAGTGGTAAGACTGTGACAGCTTCATTAACAAACTCATTTCATCTTGCCTTAGAGGTTAGCTTTTTCCTTGCTGAAAAGTCTTCCAAAAAGGGTAAATTTGTCCAGGCAGACTTGCAGAATTTATCTATAGACAATAGGTTTGGACTAAAGATCTTGACTGTCTTAGACCGCAACAGGCCTTACAGAGCTGGGAGTGAGACCTGTTAGGCAAACCCACTTCACAGGGTCTATGTAGGCCTCAGAGGCGAAAGGCTGGGTTGCCCTGACTGGGAGGTGAATCAGGATGAACAAAGCCCTCTCCTCTGCCTCATTAGATCTTGTTAGCCTTGGTCTGCCAATAAATAAGGGTGTTTGAGAAAATGTAAATTCGTAATTTTCTCTCCAGTTTTTCTTAGGTGGACTCTTGGGGATAGAAAGAAAAGAGAACGGTCGTCTTCATCTGGGGAAGAGACATAGTATATTACTTCCAAATCAATGTACCATCGCGGAGTCCCAAGATTCTGACGCACAGTTCCTCCTAGTTCATCTTTCCGTCTCTGTTCTGTGTTACCATATAAAATGAATCCCAGGGCAAAAGCACATTTTATCCCAGAATAATTTTTTGTAATTCAGGACTAATTGTCAGCTAAACACAGCAGTGGTTGTTTACATATATTGCTATTTAAGTTTGCCTGAAGCAATTGTTCTGCCACTGTAATAAATATTGCTGGGGGATTAAATGCTCATTTGAATCTTTATTCTTTTCCATGTTAATCCAAGAAAGCAATAAAAGGCTAAGACAGTTTTCAGTATGATATTCAGGATACTAGCTATGGAATGTCATCTGAGTTCTTCCAGAGTAGAACGTCCTAGAACTGTGGCTACTGAAAGTGCCTTGGACACAGTAGATCCTCAGAATATAAACCTGTTCCTGTGCATAACCAAACCAAATTGGTGAAAAAATTACAATAAATTATTACAGAATATTTCAGATCACGTATTTCCTATTTAAGTCAGTAAGAATTAAAACCAAATAATTTTGGCACTGACATTTTTATGCTTCTGTGAAAAAGGCTGTCCCTTTAAACAGCAAATTGTAAATTTACAATGTGGTTTGCCTGTTTCCCGTAAAGTGACACCAAGCAATATATTCACTTTTCAAATGACGGGGAGTATGCATACCTTCTAATTTTAGGCATATAGTTTTGATAACAATTAAGAACATTTGCAGAGAAAGTTAAGTCAATGATTTACCCTCCAGACAGATCTACTTTTCATGATTCACTGTGTAGGAGTGCCCAGTTTCCTTCCTAATTTAAGCATATATTTTGGATGCCTTTAACTAAATGATATGGCATTATGACACCATAATATGGTATCTCATTCTTTAAGCTAGAAAAAATTTACCCACTTTGCTCCTTTGGTCACTTGTCATATTTTACTGAACAGTGCTGCTGCTGCTGGCAGTCAAAAATGGCCTTAAAAAGACAGTAGAGTTGGCTTCAGGTATATACAAAGAGTGGTGAACTTATATAAAAGCATGACTTTTTGAAAGGGCAGGTTTCAGCGTGCAATAACCACCTCATATCCTCAGATTTAATACGGAGGTCTGAGTCATTGGCACTAATATAAATTATTTTGCTGACACATTATAGGTATGCACGTTGAGTTCAGGTACACTGCACCTGTGGGCGTGACCCCCCGGCCGGTCCAGGAAGCAGCCCTGTAAACCTGCTGTCAGTCAGCAGCAGGAGGTGTGTTGTTTAGGAGGGGACAGAGAGGTTGTGTCAATAGGTGATTGGAAAGCCAGCTCATCTCTGGGCAGGACAGTGAACTTGAAACCAATCCAAGCAGGGTATGTAAGATAACTCAGAAACTATAGATACGTGTGAAAAGGGAGAAGTTGCGCACTTAGAATTTGTAGTGATTAGGGGCTGCAGCAGTCTGCTGCAGTTGTATCTTAATAAAGGCCTTGTGTACACACAAACTGTTGTCGCATTGTCCGCCCTGACTATTTGCGACGTATGATTTACCACTACATGCACCTTTCCAACTCATGCCTGGCAGGCATAACTTGCATATAGCTTCTTATGCCTTGCAGGTCAGAAGCAGTGGTACTGCCAAGCTGACACACTTCTAAAACATATTAGCACAAACAGATCTCACTGTAGTGGTGGAGAATATCATGTGCCTGCTGTCTGAAAGGTAGACATCCAAGAACCATAGTGGAGGTGTGAAATCCAGCTTCCATCTGGCTTTCTGGGGCACTCAGTGAAATTGCCTATCAGCAAGTCCAGGTGGCTGATGTTCCAGGCATATAGACCTGCATGAGCACATGTAGACAAATGTGTACAAATCAAAACATACTAGAGCCATAATGTACTTGTATGATCCTTTTAAGCTCAACAGTTTCACATTCATTTGTACCTAGTGCAATTCTTCACTTCCAACAGTTCACTGTTTATGTCAAAGGGCACTTAATATGAAGGCATTTTTCAGAGACAAAATTTGTTATGATGAAAAATGTCTTTCAAGAGGATGCATTGAGACTGTGTGTGGAAAATGGTACAACCAGCATGCAAGCATGTGACATTTAACTGGAGGCTGTAGTAATTTGCCCACGCTATTATTTAGTTCTTGTTTCCTGAAGTCTGGGAGAATTAATTCAAAGCAAGGAAAGGGAATATAATATAATATTTGTAAGGGGCTAGTTCTGAACACTCTGATGCTGGTATTTTCTCGTTTTATAAAACCTAAGGTAAGAAGAGCTATGTTTCTTGTTCAATTAGAGTAAACCATGTGAATTACACAAGCCACACTTCATGGCTTGATGTAATGTTGTTCTGCCTAAGTTCACGCCGCTAACAGTTCTACACCACAGTGCACCACAACTTGCTTTATTTGTGACACTTAATCAAGAGCACTTATTTTAGAGTTTTTAAATACTGACTGATACTTAATTTAATTACCCCATTATTTAGGAGAGACAAAAAAGAATGAAAAAAAATATATTAAAAACCTCCAAAATAACTTTAAACATCTTTTCCCTAATCAAAGCTCCGCGTTCACCAAGAGGAGCTGCCTGGAGCCGCACAGCTTGAGAACAGAGCGACAGATCTCA
>NW_010395664.1:4948-5933 GCF_000710305.1 Buceros rhinoceros silvestris | reverse complement strand
TGTAAATATTCACTACTCACTACTTCGGGGTATTTTTCCTTCCCTCCCCCCCCGCCTTCCCTTTTGGTTTGTAATTATATACATATAGAATATAATTGTGTGGCTGTATTGTATGTTAAAGTTTGTTTCAGCTATCCGAGCAGACCGAGATAGACCGAGGTGTGAATTTCTTCCTTTCCCTATTAAATCCCTTCCTGTCTCACAGAGGGATTCCGTTAAGGTAAATCGAGGAGTGGGTACCTCGGTCCCTCGACCCTTAACATCAGCAAAAATATACCTGCATCAATAAAGTGGGTCTTTTTTTCATTATTGTTATTGTTGTTGTTATCACCATTATTATATTTGGGACAAATTATCTTTTGGGACAAAACACTCAATAAGACCAAGGTAAGTTTTGTCTGCTTGATACAGAAAGATGAACCGTGAATTAAGAATCCTAAATTCCATGAACGATGACGTGTATCAAGGTCCAGTTAACAGATGTCGAGGTACGTTACTGAAAGTGAATGTGACAGATGAGATATATTACAATGGATTACATATGTTACCCAGCTTTTCAAATTAAAAAGTGAACTGTGACACCATCAGGTTATTTTTATAGAGGAGAGTGGAAGTAGGTTATGCTCCTGATTAAGAATTCTAAAATAAGAAAGAAGTAAGAAAGGGCCACCTTATGAATCAAAATGTTTAAACAGCAATATAACGCATGAAAACTAACATGATATCTACAGTGATATCAATCCATGTTCTCCCTTTCTTTAGCATTTTGATGTTGTTATTTTGAGATTGTATATTGGCATAGATTAAACTGTCAATGCAGCAGCTATCTCTTAATTTAAAATTAATGATAATACTAAGCAGCAGAACTTTTAACAAGCTTTTGGGGGTTTCTTGCGTTTTGTGGTGGGGAATTTTGCTTGGTTGGTTGCGTTTTGTTTGGGGTGGGGGTTCTGGCAGGTTTTGGGTTAAGGGTTTGGTTTTGGGG
>NW_010395664.1:0-4857 GCF_000710305.1 Buceros rhinoceros silvestris | reverse complement strand
GTTTGGGGGGGGGGGTGGTTATTTTTGTTCTTTTGCTGTTTGGAGTTTTTTTGCTTGTTTTTATTGACTCAGACAGACCAAAAAAAGAAGGAATAGAAATGGAAAAAGAGGAACAGAAGTTCAGCAAGCCAGTAGTTGGGAAACACATACATCACTTGTCACAGGGAAATGCAGACCTTGTGCCTATAAAAAACTTACCTTGTTTCTTAGAAAAAGACCCACAGTTATAGTCTGATGCAACAGTAAATAGTAGTCTGTGCTGAACAGTTAAGTGACCAGGGTTTCTACTCTGATCACTTGTAGGATCAGGGATCACTGGTACCCTGATCAGAACTCAAGTTTTGTCAAGACTTACAAAATAGCTCAAATTTGCTGCTTTGCTTAAAATATATATATATATACACACACCACCTGTGCCAACAAGACAGTTTTTGAAAAACATAATTAAAGTCTTGATTTCATTAGCAATTGGTTCTAACAATGCTCAAAGACATCAAAGTAAATTCTCACTTAATATGTGACTGGAACCACTGAAAATCCTAAAATCCTTCAGTAACTACTGTGATCCAGTTAAACAATATTGAGGTCTATCAGTGAATGGCATCGTAACAGATGAGCAGACACACTCTGTACTCACACTATCCAGAAGTGCTTTGAGTACTACACATTAAAGCATTCATAAATAACTGTAATTCAGAAAAAAATTAGGGGAGGCTTAATGAAAAAAAAATTTCATTAATTTTGATTTCTCCATCCCCTCAAAGTTTACATGTGGTTTGTGACAACACTCCTTTAAGACTGAAGAGTTCTCCCTTCCTAGACAGATCTCCTTAGTCATACAAAATCCCCAAAATACCAACCATTTGTTGATGAAGGGCTACAACTTCTGCATTAAAGAGTCAGATATAACAACAAAGCCTAGAGGTTTACTACCTTTGCTCTTATTAATGAGCTACCTCTCAGAAAGACAGAAAAGAAAGATAATCTAACAGACAATTCACTTATTCAGGCAGCTATATGCAGCCATTTCCCATGAAGGATTTCCATAATCAAAGCTTATATTCCTTTTTTAACATTAGATTAAGTACCTATTAAAAGCCATTCTCTCCTCTCTTTTCCTAACGTTCCTTTTTAAAGATAATGGGAAACATGACAGAAAGAAGAAAAATGGAAACAAAAAGTATTTTCCACCCTCACCTTTTCTAGCATTCTTTCCTGCTTCTCTCGGGAGAGTTCCTCTAGCCACCTTAATGATTTTTCAAAACATATCTCACTCTTCTCCAGACCAGACACATGATCACCAGATGTATGACTTAGAACAGACTCAAGGCTTGGAAGGATTCAGTGGGAGACACAAAACACTGCTAAGCAAAGAGTTTTATTGTTCCTAGAGAGTGAGCCTGGTTTAAATTCAAATTAATTCTTATGCCAAATCTGGAAATGGGGGTGAATATGTCAAAATAAAATTCTCCAGATTTCATGCAGCCCAACCAATTAATCAAAATACAAGAAAGAGAGAGGCAACAAAATGGAAGAGCTCCTCTGTGAAGGTGAAAAAGATATAGTAAAGATTCACACTTCAGTTTCATTTGAATATACTTTATGTAAAAATGTGGAAAGTCATAAGAATTTCACTTCAGTAGAGCTAAATAAAGATGACAATGTCTTTTATTGCAATAAGCCAAAGTTTCTAGTAGAAATATTTCTAGACTGGCTCCTAAAATAAGGTAGCACACAACATACAAATATGACAATGGGGACAAAAGATGTCAAAGAGGTTTCTTGGTGGGAGACAGCCTTCTATCATGCTATGCAGCCAAAAGACTTCTAAGAAAGGCTACTAAGCACATTTCACTTTGCATGATAAGGGATAAGAGGTGATAAATGATGAAACTTCAAGAGCAGACCAGTTAACAGATCTGTTAGATTATCAAAACCAAGCTCATCCTACAGTTTATACATTTTTGGTAGTCACTGATAATAAATGAGGTATGACATAGGTCAAAAAGGAGAAATATAATGCACCAGATGATTTGCCAGAAGACCCACACCATAGTTCTGAACTTGTAATTTGTTTGTATACATGCACAAAAACTCACTCATATATATATATAAACTCACTCATATATATATGCACTCACTCACTCTTTGCCACACTGATGTCATGTCTCTACCTGCTAACTGTGACTTACATGTCAAGAACTGCCTCCATGACAAACCAGCAATCACAGAAAACCAGAATACTTCATTGTCAAGCATTTATGAGCATCATTACATGATGATTCATAAGACAGCAACAAAGTTATGGAGGGGAGGTACCTCTCTTTGCCTGAAGAACTTCAAAAGCTAGGAAGGAAAGGTACTACTACACAGTACTTTAGAAAGAATTAGAAGTGAGCAGCCCTTCTTATTCTCACCTTTGCAGGTGGCTGTAATGAAGTCATAATCAAAGTTCCAATTTTAAATTGATGTAGATCATCCAACCTCCTACAAGAATTCAACCCACTTCTTTGAAAATATTAATTTTCATGCCACCAGAAAAATAAACATCAGAATTATTTCTTCATTGGGCCAATAATAACATGGTTATAATGTAGTGTTTCAGGGCTCCAGATTTCACTATCCGTAATGACTTCTTGTGTTTTATGTGAACACCAAGTCACATAAAAATAACCTTCCAAAAAAGATTTTTCTCAATGAAATATAAAGAACCTTTGGAATCTATAATAAAGGAGAAAGAAAACCACTTTACAATAGATTTTGAGAATGAGTAAGCAGATACTAATGAACAAAATTACATCATAGATAATGCTTTCTTCATTTACTCAGATACAGTTCAACATTTACAGAATTCATATTCTCACACTTCGTTTAAGTACAATCACAGCTGTAAGAGCACACATATAACTTCTTTCTTGCCTCATACATAAAAAAAAAACCAAAAAAAAAAGAAACCAACCTGTAGGCTGCTGTTTATATTCTCTGTTCCTGACAGAACATCTTAGCTACCATTAAAGAGATATTATGTAATTGTAAGTGCAAGACAATAGGGTATAAAATGAGGACAAATAATTTACAGATATTCCCTATCTCTATTGCTACAAACAAAGTTTCCTTAGACCATCTGTTCACCTTTAGGTATAAAAGCTTCTAAAACAGATTAGGATATTAAATAGTCGTTCAGCAGAAAAGTTTCCTGTTGCTAAGGAACAGGAAGGAAAATAATACATCCAAGGTCAGCTGTTGCTGAATTGATTCAGGATGACAAATTTTTTTACTCAATTTGACATATTTCATAAGGAATTAAATACTCTATTTGTTTTGGCTGGACTGTTTCCATAAGCCATATTCAGCTTACAAGTTTTATATTTGCATGGAGACTATGAATAGAAGAAAAACTGTGTTCAGTGAACGATGACAAAAATGTCACCCTGGATAGGCAAATCAACAGGGAATTACAGTACTTTGAGAAATCCTTCCGAGGAGTTAAAAAAAAAAATCATCGCATTTTGTATGACCTTTCATTTCTGGCAGATTTTTCATTAGATTTTAGTTCTAGGTTTAAGTCAAAGGTCAATGCTTCTAACACACCACTTCTCTCATCAGGCAATTTAAAGACAACTGTTCCACGTGAGGCACCATTTCTGCAAGCATGAAATAAGGCATTATTTTCTTGCTAATCCCAGCACTCTGATTCTGCTGCACTTCTCAGTAATTAAGAAATTCAGACCATCTCTATACAAAATAAATTCCAAATAAATTATTAATACAGTGAAATTACTGCACTGTTTTCCAGATGTGTAACTTCAGAAAGAGCACAGAACAAGCCATAAATTTGCTGTGTAAACATTCAGGAAAAGACATCATAAAAAAAAATATGTCTGCAACCCAGTATCATTACCCAGGAAGTTTAATAAATTACATTTTTTTTTCCAAAAATTCAAAACAAAACAAAAGCTCAGAATTACTTTAACGGCTTCCAATAAAGATTAGAGAAAAAGATAAAGAAAGCTTTGGGGTTTGTCAGTTTAACAGT
Source organism: Buceros rhinoceros silvestris (assembly GCF_000710305.1). Classification (NCBI taxonomy): domain Eukaryota; kingdom Metazoa; phylum Chordata; class Aves; order Bucerotiformes; family Bucerotidae; genus Buceros; species Buceros rhinoceros. Next base: position 821 of record NW_010395664.1, on the reverse strand, counting down.
GTAGTTTTTCCCCAGCCAAGCTGTAGGGACACAAGGAAGCAATCGGGTACTTTGCTATTTCTCCTCCTACTTCTTCCTCCAGTTCTGCATAGCTCTTATAAAGAAGTACAAACAAGACTTCCCCCTTTCACTCTGGGGACTTAATTACACCACATGAAGGGGAAAACAATAGGTTCCAGGCACAAAAAGCACCATATTACAGTCTACTAAACATTAAACAAGCACACAAACCAAACAACATGTAAATGGGAAACTGCTTTACACAGCTATACGTACATACTATAAACAACCTAAACAAAAACTGCTAGTCAGTAAGTCCATTTGTCTCCCCATTTGCCTTTCTCACAGGTTTGTTGCATAAGCTTGAACATTCACCAAACGTAACGCCTGTTCACGTACGAAAGAACAAGTGTTTACCTTGATGCTTACATTTTTCAGTCTGAAAAGACAGTTCACAAAAATACAACATGTCCCATATAGCTACATGTCTGGCTTGCAAAATGTCTGTTGCTCACCAGGCTTGTTCCTGACATAACACTCTGAACTTTATAAATATAGTTTCTTCTTCCTGCCTCCTATTTGTTCTCTACATTTCCTGCTTATTATGCAGTCTGATGGTAACGTTAGTGATAACACACATCTTGGGAAGAGAGGGAACCTGACAGTGATAAAGCCACATTTTTGTGCTGTAACAGCCAAGGAGGACAAAGGGCAAACAGCCTTCTGCACTCCCAAGTTTCTCAGTCATATCAAAGGATGCTGATTCCTTTAGGGATCATGTATATCCATTTTAAAATGACTGTATTAAAAATAATTAATAA
>NW_010395663.1:0-4427 GCF_000710305.1 Buceros rhinoceros silvestris | reverse complement strand
CTTCCCTCTTCTCCTCTTCCACATTTTGTGGATGTTCTACATTTTTGCGTCATTGCCAGGTGAGGTTACACCTCTACACCCATCCATTTCAGCAGAAATACTAACAAACATTATCCTTAATAATCTCATTTTTCATATAGAGTAACTTGTTTCTATCCTAATTTTCTTTACATTCATTTCTAAGAAGAGTTGCATATACATCTTCCCCACTAAAAATCATTTTCTTTCTTTCTCCCCCCGCACCCCAGCTGTGCATTCTTCCCTTGTTAAAATATATATTTCGACTCCTAAGTCTGATGCCTGTTCTTCCATCTGTAGAGCAGTCTTACACCTAAATTATAGTCCTTCCGTACCTCTTTCTCTAGGTCGCTTTTTTTTCATATTTGACATAAAATAATTTCTGGTTTGGCCATATTTAAATCTTAGAGTATTTCGATCAAATCATTCTACCTAGCCAGGATTTTCCTAAAGTTTGCCCTTCTGACATGATGAGTATTCTTCTATCCTGAAACAAGCATTTGTGTGGATTAGTTTCCTCAGACAAATCAGAAACAGCAGTAAAGATTATCCTCAATGGAATCCTCAAAGTTCACTTGAATTGAGTTTTTGTAGGAGGGTTTAAAATGAATTAATCAAATATTAACACGAAGTTTATTAAACACAATACAAAAATCTTTCCTGGGATGTATTTTCTTCCGCTATGAAGTATCATCATCCCACCTGTCTTTGGCATAAATGTATTCTTTTCTCTATGATACAGGAGAACCACAGGTATTTAGGTGGAATATATGTAATGGGCCAATTCCCTTTTACACTAAGGACTTGTTAAATTGCCCTGGCAACTTGAAGGCACCTTTAAGTTCACATAAATATAACAGTAGTAGAATTGCCTTCTGCACCCAACTCCTGCCCCCTCAGTGTTGTTAAAGCAGTTTAATAGGTAATTGATGTAAATGGGAATTGACATCTTTTCATTTCCATTTTTATTTTTGTAGAATTTTAGTGTTTGGAAGTAGGAAGAGCTGGCACATATGAATGAATACACACAACCTAGGAAATGTTAAATGAGTGAATGTTTCTTTTCAGCTTACCTGTGTGAGGGATACTTATTTATTACATAAGGTATAACTTGAAATATTTTTATTTTTTAAATTAGATGATCAATATTTATACAAATATTAGTGCGATCACGGCCATTCAAAATCCTGAACACATCTGTGAACACAGATTGAACTTGGAAACCTCTGGAGGATTTTTTCCTCCCAGCAATGACCAATAAGAAAATTATAATCACTTAACTTTTATTTTCAAGACACCCAATATGTCACACTCTCTTGTTACATTCATTTAGTGCATATTTTTTTATGCTCAGATGAACACAATCTACTACTCATTGAAAATGGAGAAAAATATCTCCTGAGGATACATATGAGAAACACAAATCTCCACGACTTCCTTATGTCTCCTTGGTGCTCTGTTTTGTTCACTGACTGTCCCAGGAAGTGATAACTTAGGACACATTTGCAGGCAGTGGGATTGTTTATATTCTTCCTTCATGGGACCTTTTGGGACTGTTAGTCATAAACAAATTGTTCCATCTCTGCAGGAAAAAAATTCTGTGCAATAGAGCAAGTAGAGAGATTTTCAGTGGTATAAGAGAAAAAGAAAAAAGAAAAAAGAAAAAAGAAAAAGGAAAAAAGAAAAAAGAAAAGAGAAAAAAAGAAAAAAGAAAACAATAATCTTACACAAACAAACAAACCTCCCCACATATATCAGTAGGTGTCTCAAAGAAGGAAGATTAAAATCAGGCTTGTAATAGGGATAAGAAATCTAAAATTTGGGGAAAAAAGTCGAGGTAGATAGCAGATATTTTGCAGCTCTTGATGTCTTTCCCCATGCCCTTCTTTCCCAGCATTATGTACTGTCCCAGGCACTCTCATCCTTAGTCCATCAAACCAAGCTTTTCAAAGCTCTACTGTAGATGGAGTAGATTTGGACATTTGTACCTATCTCACGGACTTCCTCAGGCAACAATATTTCACCTAGGGCTGGAGCTGATAATTTGCCTTCCCTTTTTGATGAGCCATGGCATAAATCAACGTATGACAGTTTAACTTTGTGAAGTTTTTTTAATGGATTCAATTTATGAAACTGAAAATCTGAATTTGTAGGAGAGTAGAAATAGTTTACAAACAAACTAGACTTATATATTATTTCCATATATTTCTATGGTATTGTTTGCCTAAAACAGTGAAATATTTCTCCAGCAATAAAAAAGCTTGTCCTTTCTTTTAAAATTCTGGGGTTTGTTGTGGCAGTTAAACAAATAATAAAAAATTACGAGATTGAAAAAAAAATCATTTTATTTACCATTTAAAGAAAATACGTAGAAAATATCCAGCACTTGAATACTTCTGTGCATGCTTTGAGATAATTTACTGTGACATTAATTTTAGAGTTTTACAATAATATCCATGGTAGACCATTCTACTTCCTTTCTGACTGAGGTTAAAAATTTGAATGACAGGTTTTCATCATTATGGACATCCTGTATAGCTCAGGTAGCTCCTTTAATTCTTCGTATTAGATTATGACAGAAAGTTAAACAAAATTTCAGAAGGGTAAGTCTGACTGAATATTTTCAGAGCTCATTAATATTTTCTTGTTTAAATTAAAACTTTCTCCATATTTCTATTGATAAAAGAAAACTTTGGTTTTTATTTTTTCTTTTCTTTTTTTTTTTTTCCCTAGAATGGTAGCAATTGGCTTGTGTTGACAGTGTTGGCTTTGTTCGGTGGTGTTTTGGCATTTTTTAAATATTATAATAGCTTTTATACAACTCCTTTGCAAAGGAAAACAAGTAACAGGTTTCTAAATTTGATGAGGGCCTTAATAATTTTTTGCCCTTTTTTTAAAGTTGTTTGTCTAGCACTATGTTACTGTCCTTTATAAAGAATCATAGAGTAAAGAGAGATTTTTAGAATTGTATGTGAGTTCGTCTTTAAAAGATAGTGTCTGGACTAAATTCTACTTTAAAAATGCCATGCTTATTTGGAGAAAACTTGTTTTGTTGGGAATTTTCAAATTTAAGCTGAGCTTAATAAGAAAGAAGCACAAATAGGAATAATGCATCTTATGTCAAATCTGTTACAACTAATACCATACCTAATTTACATAAATCATTTAATCAAAGGCAATGAAGTGTCAAATTTGGATCTAGAAAAGGATGAATGTTCCTTTTGACCGTGTCTTCCCTGAAAGATTCATTATCATACTTGCAAAAGCAATAGAAGAAAAAGGAAGATACAAGAGAACAACAAGACTTGTCATGTGCCAACTTCACGTATCTAAAAGATTTCAAAATCGCTTATCTCCATTCCAGTCTTGGAGAAATGGAACTTGAGATCCTGTAAATTGAAACAAATCAGGGAAGCTTAAAAGTGGTGCACCACTTCTTCAGTTAGTGGCCTTGGAATAATGAAAGGTTGAGACCAGTGATCATCTGTCTCCATAATTTCAGTCACAACTGGCAAACACAATTTAGGATCTGACAGGAAGTGAAATTGATCTCATTCCCTGAGAAAGGAGTATCCATCTCTTGCAATTTCTTTACCCTACTACAAGAAAGAAATTCAACCGTATTCATGGATACCCTTATGAAATCCCTGCAGCTTGCATGTCACCTCACGTTTAAGTGATAATCATCTACCTCAAAATGAAGTTTAAGAAGTAGGAAACAGAGCCAAGAGAAACACCACAAATAATGCATTTATTTATCTCTGAGGCTAGAATTGTTAAAAGCTTGTGAGTATCAATACAGTGGTTTGATGACATTGAATACCTGGCTTCTAGTAATATATAATCTTTTTCAGCATTGAAAGATGTTTTTGCTACAGGTGTGGTAAGAACGGGGCCAGGGACGAGAAGTGTGCATTCTACTGGAAAATGAGCAGCTTTTCAATAAAACTTGGTTTTCGTCATATAAACTAATCGAGAGAAAATTGTCAGCAGATTTTTTCATTTTCATGCTAAAAAGTGAGATTTCTATTAACGTACTTGAAATGAAAGAGGAAAATAGAGTCCTATGTATATACTACTAAGAAAGGTCACCATTTCAATTTTTTTTAAAGCCTGTTGTTACTATAGCACTTTGTTTTCAGCTGTTTAGCATCATATTCCATATATTTACACAAGCTACTATTTTCACGATCTGATGTCTGCCAAAAGCTCAAATCGTGGTGGAAAATTTTAGCTTACTGTTTCAAAAGAGGATAAAAAATCTGTGAAAAGTATGAGTAGCATTAACACTGAGAACATGGCCAGAAGTTGGGTCGGTGGAATGCATTCCAGGGTCAAAGAAAAGACAATGATTTGTCCATGCCCCAGCATTCCCACGTGGCACAGAGGGCTGGGGGTGGGGGTGGGTG
>NW_010395662.1:0-5806 GCF_000710305.1 Buceros rhinoceros silvestris | reverse complement strand
AGAGCATCTGGTTCCACCATGTTGGACCCGGAACACTATGATATGTGTCATTTTTGTCACAGTAAGAAATTATATATACTGTATATATCTATGTTTTGTTTATCGCATATGCCTTACCAGGAAAATACTACCTCATGATACATTCTGCATAAGGCTGAGGACAAGATTTTCAAATTTGCGTAACAGTCTAAGGAGAGGCAGGCTAGTGTATCATGACTTCTGAAATCTTACCAGGATGGTATTTTATTTTTGCAGTTTACCAGGAGTGCATGGAACACAAAGACAGATTGTATGGGGCAATTTCTTTCAATTAGAAGTACTGTTTAATCAAATAAAAACCTTTTTCGTAAGACCACAAAAAGGATGCCAAGGCTAGCAATGAATTAGAGCTTCTTCTGTGAACTCCAAATAGCCTACTGATGTAGTCTTTGAATTGTGAACTTTTAAAATTTATGAGCTAAATTTGTCTCTTGTTCCAATGAATCAATGGGATTCATTCTGTGATAGATTTGTATCGTAGAGGTATACTTTTTTTGTTATGGGCCATGTTTCATAATTAATCAGCAGCCAGGTATACACATTACTCTGACTCGTAAAACTAAACACAGCATGTGTTTATATTAAGCTTCATCGATTGTTCAGCATCTTCAAAGCCGTGTGGGAAATGGGCGTAGTAATTCTTTCAGCAATGTTTTGATTTGGTATTCACCGATATGCTAATTTTGCAGTTGTTGACTCACATGACGATAGCAACTGCCGTAATGATAACAGTGCGATGATTCCCCAGTAAGTTCTTTATGGAGAAAGAAAACTGTATTTCTAGTCTGCAACATGGTATATGTTAACAGTGGGTGGGTGTACTGTACAGTGAGCCTTGCACCGATTTTTTTTTAACCTGCATAAGGTACAAGTGTTACAGAAATACCTCATTTTGTACCCTTCTTTAATGAAGATTTGACTAAAGTAAGGGATTCTCGTGTTATAATACATTGTTTATCTACAAAATGTCACGTAACTTCCATTTTGTATTTATATCAGGAAAAAAGCCAGATTTACTAAATTTCTTTTACATGTGGATTTTTAAAACAGCTAACTTTCTTTTAAAATAATGCTTAGAGTTTGCCAATTTAAAAGATTCAGATAATCTAGGGGTAAATGAGATCTTAACTGGAAGATTAAAGAATCCTTGCAATTCATATAATTCTATGCAGAATGCTAGCTGACCTACATTTTGAAAGACTAAGATAACTTGTTTCAAACTGTAGATAAAACATCTAGAAGCTTTCAGGTATCCTAGTAATACAGTGTAATGAAGCCATTAATCCCTTAGATGAAAATAAACTGTAGGAATATATACTCTAAGAAGATCCCCTCAGAGAAGAGAAAAATGCTGGAGTTAGGATTCCTTAGTTATAAATTTTCAAAAGAATGAAGAACACCTTGGGTTCAAAGTCCATTAGACACTTTCAGATTCTTCTACTGGTTAAGTGTTTGGCCTTAAGTCTGTAAGAATGTGTTTTTTGCCTATTGAGATATGTGCACTACCATCTGAAAGCAGTCATAATTTTTCATTTCAAGCCTGAGATGTTCCTGCTTCTACACCATCATTTAACCAGACTCTCATATACCATGATGATTAAGTCTTGAGGTTTTTACACTGTGATTTTTATTAGAATAACACTTTAAAATGGCAAAGCAAATGTTTGTTCTCTGCTTTTTGGTGTTCGTATGATGCACTAATACTGTTAATCTATTTCCATTTGCATAATACACAGCTGTAACCCCTATTTCTCTTTTTTATTATCAGTGGTCAATAAGTAAAACTACTGAAGGTCTCTCCAGATAGCTTGTAAATTGCAAGAAGAATTACAGAAAAGGGATCCTAGACTGATCCTCTGTAAAAGTACTAGAGGCAGTGGCAGCAGGAACCATAGTAAAAAAAAGAGTAGGAATATTTTAATTTTTTTCATCATTAAGAATTAAAAAAAAAAAAAAAGTCAATGGTGGCACATCATCCTGTTAGCCTGGCAAGATTTCTAGGGTCCTTTCTATTAATTTTGTATTTAATGATGCAGTAATAAGTTTTCTGAGATCATATATTATACAAATTATGAAGGTGATTTAAGCAAACCTGTTATACTTTGCAAATGAAATGGGCAAGAACATCCACATGCCCAGGTTTTACACCTCAGCTGGTAAGTGGTCACATCTTAAGTTGAGCTAAACAAAATTTCTGTGTGGGAATGTAGCCCAGGAAGAGACAGTTCCAGCTCATAAGTTTTTGAATAAAAAATGATTCGTGAAGAATGGTTCAGAAAGAAGACTTTCCCATTTGTACAGTGGAACAATAAAGGGGTACATTTTTTATAACCTCACAAAATGTAAGGCCAGTGAAAGACACTTGTCTGAAGAGGAATAAGTTACAGCCTGATGTTGCTTATGATTCATCTGACCGTTAGCATACTTTCCTCTAGGTTTCTTTGATCTTTCTTTGTTCACCTCAGGCTATTTCAGAACTTAAGCTTGAAATGCTTCAGTGCAGTGCACCAGAAAAAAAGTGGTGGTGTGAATTTTTGCTGCTGCATACCTTTTCTTAGGAGTTGAAGCTGTACTGCAGTGTCTAAGACAAGCAGTACCACAGCCCATGCATCATAACTGGAGTTAGAAGGGAGTGAAGAAGATAATTCCTCAGAATTTCAGTCAAGGATAGATGCCAACATGGAGTCATGCACCTCTACAGGCATCAACTCTGTTGTTTCTCAGTCCCCACTACTTCAGAAGCAGCATATTTTAACCATGCATTGTGTAGGAACACTCTAATTCCTAACTCCTTTTTTTTTTTTAATGTTTTAATAGCATGACATTTTCAAATGCTAATCAATGTATGTGTTTACTGCTACTCATATTTTACATAGTCAGTGCAAACTGACCTTTCTGCTGTGAAATAAACAGTGGAGAACAGGAGTTTTGTGTTTTCTTCCTGCATTTGAAATCTTTTACCAGATTCAGGAACAGCTGCTTAAATAAAATCTTCTGATCTGGATATGTCTGCGATAGGATTTACCCAGTCACAGATACTTTAAGCAATGGGAAGGAATTTTTTTTTTTTTAACATCCAAATGTAGTCTCAAAATCTTCCTCATTTACAGTGTCCATTGTTAATGCTAAAATGGCATCAAACACATGGACACACTCATGCACTTCACTTATGTGGTGCCACAAGAAAAATGTGTAAAGAAATATCTGTGTGACTCAGAATTATTTGACTTTAACTCATTTTTATAGCCATAATCTCTTTTGTCTCCTTTCTCTGCCCCACATTGCCTCTGTGATCTTAGATTTATTACATTACCTTACCCTGTCTGTCAAACACTGGTAATGGTGCTTCTTGCCTCCCACATCTGTCCTCGTCTGTTATGATGGCAAGCAATGTGGAGAAGGGGCTGTCAGGCACAGCATCTGCTCAGCACTTAACACAATGGGACTCCACTGTCTGGAATCTTGCATGCTTCCGGAATGCAGTCAGTAAAGAGTGATGTGTAATAAAACTTGCCTAAACCCTTCCAGAGGACTTGCATTTTCTGTTTCATTCTAAGTGGAGGCAGCGAAGGCACTGGCATTTGTAGAAGAGACAAGCTTTCTGTCTGTAGAGTGAGTGGAAAGAGCTGCATTTTTCTCAGGCTTACATGTGCCTCACCTCTGGCTTGGATGATTGACTTTTCTGGGTTGAAGGGCACTTTATTTTCAAGGCTCACTCAGCCTTGGCCTCCAGCCATGGTTGCAATCAAAGATGTCAATCAGCATTAACGGTAATTGTTTTATGATAGAGAACTGGAATGAGGCCACCTATTCATTTCCTATAGGCCACAAAGCAGCCATATAATTGTCACAATTTTCGGTCATTGTTGACCTCGGGCAATTTCATGCTGTCATCTAGAGGTAAAAAGCTCCCTGTGTCATTACCTGGCAATAAAGCCATCTACACTGTTGAATCTGAAAACATCTTTGGCATGCCTATGCTTTCACAAGTGCTTATGGCAGCTGTTTAACACAACAACAGAGAAGAGGGATCAGTGAGGCCCACATTTAGTCTGTCCAGCTGCCACCTGCCCCTTTCCTTTTTTTTTTAGGCAGTATGGCCTGAGGAACCACAGTGGCTTCAAGCCAGCTGATCTCACCCAAAAAGAGAATTAGTGTTTGCAAAAACATTTCAACCAGTAACTGCAGAGTTTTTATTGCTGTTTTGGGGACTGGTACTCCAGAAGCTTAGAGAGCATTAGCAGGCTTCTTTACATTAACTCAGCATTAGCCTGATAGTAACGCAATACTGGTTCAACATTGTATTTGGGAGCATTTACTCTTCTGGGAGTGAGGAGAAGGTCTTTGTTATTGTCTGTGGTTTTGGGGGTTTTTGCATGTAGTTTTCCATTATACTTAGAAAGGTGTTTGAAAAGCTCGTAGGAAAATCTCCTCTGAGAGATATTCTTGAATATAATCCATGATATCATCATCTTCTTTCCAGTCCCTCTGTTGCATTTGTATGTTGCAGCTATCGAGATTTGCTAAATGTGATTTCATTGTCTTCATCGGTAGAGATGCTGGTATCACTGGCTACATTTACTAGTATTTTTTTTGCAAAAAGAGATCCAATAGAATGAAATAGAATGGCTTGAGAAGGAAGACACTTTTCTGGGGCAGTAAACATAGCACGATTTGAGTTTCAGATTATTTTTGATAAAAAGACAGATTACTGTCAACATTATACTTTAATTTTTTTTTCAACAGAGAAAAATAAATCCAACTTAATAAAGCCTCAGAATATCTGAGGCTAATTTTATATGTATACATATATTCCAGCCTATCATTACTTTAGGTGGATATTTTGTCTTCTTTATGAGTAATAAAAATAAGAATAGAATAGCATGTAGGAACTCTTGTGAGAGCCTAGAACGTCATAATAATTTTCTCTGCTTTGTTAAATTAACGTGAATGTAATATCAGGTATAACACCATGTTGTTCTTCTACCTTTTTTTTTACATAATGTAGCAAACAGATGATGATAAAAAATAATTAACATCAAAGTAAGAACCAGCCCCCCCCCACCCCCAAGAAAACAGTTTTAAGTAAAAGTCTTTGGTTTGCAACACCAAAAATCACCAAAATATGATTTGAAAGAATTAAGCTCTATTTGTTTTAAGAAATGTTTAAATAGGAGTAGACAGGAAGGGAGTAGACAGGAAGGTACTAATCCACTGGCTGTGGATGCTAAGAGAACACAACTGCAGAGAGTATCCTTCTTTGTTTATTCTTCCTACAGCCACTTCCAGAGACAGAATAGTGGACTTGGATGTACTGCTGGGCTGACTTAGGAGGATATGTTCAGGGTATAAGAAGTAGAATCTTTTGAGGACTTACCACCTCTAGCTTCTAAAATTCAGATTTACTTCATTTTTTTTAGTGTGTTTTATTAGATCAAAATATCTACTTCTATATATTACTTTGCCTTTTCTCCAATTCACAGAGATTCTGTCTCCTTTTGTTATTTATTGTGTTGAATTTTAGATTTTCTTTGTCTTTAGGAATGAGTTACTGTTTAAAAAAAAGCAGCAGGATGGCAACAAGAAACCAACCTTAGACCTTATTAGAATATAAATAGGCATAAGCTTCTTGTCTAATATCTCTGAAACTGAATTTTTACAGGCAAGCAGATATGCCACAATACAGCATTTAGAACATTAAAAGCATTTACTATTAGCAAACTAAGTTTTATATATATATATATATATTAATATTTACTGCATTATC
>NW_010395661.1:0-4957 GCF_000710305.1 Buceros rhinoceros silvestris | reverse complement strand
CGAGCGGGAGGCAGCAGCGCCGCTGCATCCGGCGCAGGATGCCGCCAGCGAGGAGGAGGAAACCGCGACCGCTTCCCTGCGCCGAGCTTAGGAGGACGGCGGGAGAGCGGGCCTCGCGGCCTTGGTGACGGGCTCCTGGTGACAGCCGGCTCCTAGCAGCCTCGCCTGGACCGGGCACGGTGCACTAACGTGCTGCACCAACCGCGGAGGACCCCGGGCTGCGTAACGCGGTGAGCTGCGGACTCGAGCTGCGGTCCCGCAGCGTGCAGCCGTGAGCGGTTCCTGAGCCGAGCATGAAAACGGGAAGCGTGCTGCTTGTCAGTATGATGGATTTTCATTTCAGAATCGGTTTACACTTCCCACAGTTCTCAGGAACAGGCAGAAAGCAGACTCACATTAAACATCACCCAGAATTACAAGATTGTAACTTCACGTGCTTGATGAGAAACTTTAAATAAAAACAAATGTCTAAATGGAATTCCTTTAACAGTTTCTCTCTATACAACAGTAATAGTCTACATTTGATACAGCTTTGATACAAAAAGAGCTCTAAATGTCGATGACGATGATGGATAGGATAATCACCCATTTTACAGGTAGGTAAAAGAGATTTCTTAGCTATCCTAAAAGCACACCTCTAGTCTGTGGTAGCAGGAAGGGTTTGGGGTAAAAATGACCACTAGAGCCATCCCAGCTATAAATCGGGAAAAGGAGATAGCCAGCATACAGGATGCGCTAGGCTGGTTTAGATAAGTTTCTGTATCTAACAATACACGAGACTATAAAGTAGTTAACCTTTCTTCAGAGCATGTTTCACTCTTTAGTCCAGCTGACTAAATGCTTAGTTAACTGAGGAGAATGATTTCCATTTTTTGTATCACCCCAGGTGAAAAGAACCTTGCCAGTTATTTACCAATTACATTACCATTGCTGCTACCATTAAACCTCCCACCAACAGAGACTTAGGTGTGCATGGATGGAAGAACTGCATCTATAGTGGAAATGGTAAAGGTCCAGGTGGTGAGACAAAAGCAGTGTGTTTTCAATCTGATTTAGTCAAGGTTCTCTTCCTGGCTCTGTCACAGGTTACCTGTGCAAGAGTAGAGAAATCATCATGCCATAGGAATGGTGCTTCATCCTATGCCTGAAGAGATTCAAGATCTACCCCACTAAGGTTGCCAAAGATCTTAAGTTTTATGAGAACAATTTTCAGTAAAGAAGCTGTTCAAGAAAGGTGAAAACAGCAAGCAGGTACACGGCTGTGTCCCAGGGTAAGAGAGCAAAAAGGAAATTAACTTGGTGTCATGGTGTTTTCATAACTACTTCCACGACTTACGTGAGTCATCACTACAATCATACATGCACCCCTTAACCTCTTCCTCCCCCTAAAACATACACCTTTAAGGTATAGGCTTGTCAGTAATGAGGGATGAATGATGAGATGAATGTGGAGGGGAGACAACACAAAATGCTTTACAAGAGAGCAAGAGCCACATGCCTTAGAAATCTAGGTCATAGGTATCATTTGGGAGATAGAGGCAGATCCTTCACAGGGTTTTTTCCAAGCCTCCCCTTAGAGCCTGGCATGAACTGATATTATTATCTCTGTTAAAAAACTGTCTCATAAGATCTTACATAAAGTTGTGCGGATGAAGAACTGCAGAAAGCACTTCTGCCTTTGTGAGCAGAAAGAAGTCAAGTGTCAGATTGGTTTCATAGGCCTGAGCTACAATGCATGTGCCAAATTAGTATCTCCCTCCGTATCCAGTTCACGCAGGCGAAACTGAAAGCTGTTAGCTGTGCTGTACTACTAAGCATATACATCATTCTCAGCTGGAACTCGTGGTTATTTGGGTCCGGAGTGCTCTGCAGTGGAGAGCCGGGATGCCCTCTGTCATTCTCACTAAGCTGATTGAATGGGGAGCTGTGACTGAATGGGGAGGGGGCGCAGGGGTGTGGCTCCTCCCTCGGATCCTCACAGGCTCCCCTGCAGCGGAACTGGTGCATCTCTAACACTGCAGTAGGCCAGCGTGGAGATCCATCCAGTCGAACACAAACGATCAAATCCCTTGAGTTACCCATGTTCTGCCTGCACAGCTCACCGCAGGGCCCGCTGCTCACCATTGCTGGTATCAGAGCCACAACAGAACCGTGAGAGCTGCGAGACATGCAGCGGGAATGCACCAGGGAAGGACTGCCCTGTCTGAATAGCTCAACAACAGATGGGCTTAATCCCATCAAAATGCAGCTCTCTCTAGCTGCTGTGTGTCACGCGTACGTAGCACGTCCACGCGAATGGACCTGTGGCGAGAAAAGCTAAACAGGCAAAGCTTGGATTGTAGGATATAGCACCAGGACTTAACGCTGAAGTACCTTCCATGTTCTAAATCAGATTCTGTCAGATCAGCACTGGGGATTTCCAGGACAGAGCTACCCAAGACAGTATTACAGTGCTGGTGTCTATATTGTGACTGCACTCTGGTCTGATGGTTGAGGGGAGGCTCTAAAATTTTAAGAGCATAAAAATAAAACCTGTGATTGATTCAAACCAGCTTTTTTCTAGTCCTCTAACTTCTCTCCAGCAACTGAGCTAATGTGCATTATCACTAAAACCACACAAACCACAAAGTCTCTGCCAGAGTTTATAAGACCTTTCAAAAATAATCTCATGCAGAAAGAGCCAAGTTTGAATCACAGTTTTGGTGGGCTCTGATTTTATCCTGTCTCATCAGGAAAATTAGCCAAAATCACATGAAACACCACAGGGGCTGAATAACTCAAATTCTAAGCAGGTTCTGTCCAGAACTGGCTATACTGGTGAGTGTAAAGAGCATGAAGAAAGGGAGTAAAGAGGCTCAGGGGACTCCCAGTGCCACTTGTTGTGCTGAAGGTGGGTCTGTGAAGAGTAAGGTGTCTCAGCACCTTTAGGCAGTGCCCAAGTGAAGTGAAAAACTAAAACACTGTTCTTCTAAAGCCTAAAGGCTTTGCTGACTTCTGTCTAGCTGAAGGATGTATAGTCCTAACTGACTTCTCCAATTTCCACTGAACAGGAAGGGTATTTGTGGTGGGTCTTCCATTGATAAGTGTGGAAATATCAAAGTCTCGTTCTTGAATGAGACGCCACATTTTGTAATTGTGTCTCTGACTGTACCGGGGATTATAACAAAAATGTGACCATCATTGCAGGTCAAATTGTTGGCTCGCTGCTCTACTGTTCGGCAGAGGGTTTCTTCTTCAGACCCAGCCATGTCAATGACTTCTACACGTGTGTCCCCCTTCTTGATATTAAGCAAAGACCTAGGAGGCATGTAGGTGTGAGCAAAGAGCAGCGTGTAGTGTCTTGGATGGTTTGAGAACTCTGGAGAATGCATGAGTTGCTCCAAGTGAAACAAACACGGAATCAGTCCTCCCTGGTGTAAGCACCCAAACAGCAAAGCCCCGAGAACATTGAAAATAATAATGACGTGTTTCCACTTCACAGCTGTATTCTGTGATGTGCTGAACAGGACTAATGGCAAGATGAGAGGAATGAGAAACCGAGGTTCCTGGTGACTGAACAGAGAGAGAAATGCCAAAGGAACAAAATAAAACAGCAGTAATGTTGGATTGCCCTCAGCATGCACTAATAGCCCAGATGACCCATGGTAACGTGATTTGACCCGTAGGAATTGATGGATATATTTCTTTAACATTTTAAAACCAGCACCGATGGCCAGAATATGTAAGATCCCAAAGAGCATTAGTCCGTTGACTGTAAAATGTGTAACACGAGGGTGGCTTCCATGGAGTGCAAGATTATGAGGATTAAGATTATAGCTGAGAAAATTTAAAGGTGTTACTACAATTCTCTCATTAAAGTGATGTATTACATCAAATAGGCTGCTCTTCTTAATGCTGTAGAGGTTGTCTAAGCCCATGGAGGTAAAATAGAAGGTGTCAGCTGTTACAAAAACAATGGCAGTAAAACATGCGTATAGGACAGGCTTCAAAAAGTGGTTTATGACAGTTTTAATGCTCTTTTGAGAGTCAACAATTAAACCTGCCCAGTAAAGCAGAGGCATCAGAGCAAATGCCAAAAAGGTTGGCCTGTTGAAAAACCCTGCAGTCGTTATAATACCTATGAGAGGGCTCCTTGTAGGCTCTGCTAAGCTGCCGTCCAACTTTCTTGAGGAAACCAATACCATCAGAAGAGCAAAGAGAAGTCCTTCGAGTGCGTTGGTAAATGTTCTTGTATAAAATACCAGAGTGACATACGATCCAGCAAGCAGTACCAGCGCTTTCCATGGATCCGCTTCCCAGAAAGGAGCTAATCGATAAACACTATAGTCGAGTATGAAAGAAAAGACGGTAAAGAGAAGGCGAGGTGGTACAAGAAGGGTGTAGCTGTTGATGCAACTTGAACCTACGTCCAGCTGCTGCAAAGATTTGATCACCCAGTAGGTAACTCCAGATGTCATTAATGGGAAAACAACTGTTCTGCAAGGAGAGCTGGAAAGGAACTCCCAAGGATAATAAACCTGTAGGTTTAAAATATCTCCTATAAAGAAAGAAAGAAAGAAAAAACCCAAACATATGTATATATACACACACACAATGTGTTTTATTCAGGAATTGAGGATTAGATATACAACTTAGCACAAGAGACATCACAATGCAGAGCAGGCCCTAAACTTTTGAGACTGGTGCCAACCTCGAAGTTTTTAGGAGTATACCATTAATTCTAACAACACCTCAGGGGGAAAAAAGGAGCCTGTTACGGTGATAGGGTTCCAGGTGCCACTCGCCGTGCACACAGCCACTCCGGACTGCAGAGCGGCTCCGGCCCTGCTGGCAAGAACCGCTTTGTAACAGAAGCGGGGCACGGACAGAGCAGCTGCTCGGTGCCGGCGTCTGGGAAAGACCCGCTTGTCGCTGCCCGCCCAGGAGGAAGGCTGCCGACCCGGGCCGACGGCACGGG
>NW_010395660.1:0-1718 GCF_000710305.1 Buceros rhinoceros silvestris | reverse complement strand
GACACCAAACAAATCTATGATTCTAAATTTCCAAAGATCACGTCAGGCATCACAAAGCTTACACGCATGTAACACCCAGTGTGATGACCGGGTTGAGCTTTGGGGTCGCGGCAGAATAATTGCCGCTTCCTTTTTTGCGCCGGGGTGGCTGCTGCCAAAGCCCTGGTGACATCGAATAGGTTAGGATGCTGGCCAGCAAAACGGAGCAACGCTGCTTCACGAGCTTGGAGTGGATTGCCATTAGACACGCAACGCTTCAAAATAGAGCGGCTACAGATTCTTTGCTGTTAGCTCAAGGCCGTGGGTGTGAGGACTCTGAAGGGCTGTGCTGTATGAACCTGCCAGACCACTCGACATCCATTCATAAGAGCACTCAGGTCTTGAGGGATAGGGTTAAAAAATTACAAGTAGATGGTGGGTGGAATTGGCTTGAGCATTTATTAGATAACTGGGGATTGATGGGGTGGATCAAATCAATAATCAAAACAGCTTTAGCGTGTGTTGGAATATTTTTATGAATTCTTGTTTGTGTGCTGTGTCTTATGCAATGTGTGCAGAAACTGGTGGACAGATCGCTCAGAGCAGTGTTGGTTATAAACAAAGAAGAGGGAGATGTGGGGTTAGCTGGTGATGTGTCACCAGCAGAGAGTCGAGACGTGATTGCTTTGGTGAGCAAGATGCTGTGGGATCTGTGAGCAGCTGCAGAAGAAGAGAAACCACGAGTTAGGAACCGTTACAAAGAACTGGATCAGACGCGGTCTGGGGAATAAGGGGGTGAGACTGAACTGATCAGATATTGGGGAGTTGCTGCTTTGGTGGAGAATTCCTGCTTCTGGGACAGAGGGTATCTAAGTTTTTGCTGTGCTGTTCAATAAAGGTCTTTGATCATCACCTGGAGTCCGTGAATCAATACGCCACAAGTGCCCATGTGCTTCTCGCTGTCCCCTTGCATGGCTCTGCCGCCACAAGGTGTGGTCATCGTCCTCGAGCTCCCACCTCTCCACGGCTGGATGGAGCTGCTGGCAGTGCCCAGGCAGAGCAGCCAGGCTCCAGCTGCCTGCCCCGGGGTTGGGTGGATCCCTCTCAGAAATGCTCCTGATGGGTCCCTCTCCCCCTTGCCTGCTCCTCTGCAGGCTGAATTCTGGCCCAATGTATTGGGCTCCTGCAAATCAAAGATAACTCTTCCCTGGGATGGTGTCTGGGGAGGGGAATCACCACCCCAAGAGGGAACCTGCAGGACTGGGAGCTGCTCTTGGTGACTGCAGGTCTGGGATGTGGTGCAGAGTTGCTGATGGGAAGGAAACGTGAGCAAGCCCTGCTTCCCCGGAGAGGTGTCCCGGCACTGCTTTCTGTCCTGCCTCAGCCGGCGGGTAGGAGCTCCCCAGCCCTGTGCCTCTGGGCTCCAGCCCCCAGCTCAGGAACGCATGCGGCAGGTCCCCGGCTGTTCTCCCCTCCAGGCCACTTTTCAGAGCACCTTTGAGGGGCTGTTTCACTGGGTCCTCCTGGGGGTTTGCAGCCCGAGGCAGAGGCAGGGCTCAGCACGGGCTGGCTGATCCTGGCCACTGCTCCCCTTGCGGCGTGGTGCCGCTGGACCATGAGTAGAGGCTTTCGCCCCGCTTCGGTGCAGCCTTCAGGTGCCCTCAGAGCCTCTCCACGGGACCCGGGGGGCCGCAGGAACCCAGGCAGCCCCAGGCCTCCTGGCCAGGACCTGCCTGGCC
>NW_010395659.1:0-3273 GCF_000710305.1 Buceros rhinoceros silvestris | reverse complement strand
TGCTAAATATCACAATAAGTTTCCACAGGAAATCAATATTAAATCAAGCACTAAGTACAGAAGTGATCCTTTTTTATGTAATTATAGATTTTAAATAACCCCATTTGTATTTTTTTTTCATTTCCCCTGAGCCATTGAATCATTAGTCTCTAAGAATATTGTTTGTTCTCTCTTGATTGGCAGCCATCTAAAAGGAAGTAAAGGAAAGAACAAGAGAAAGAGAAAGAAAGGAAGAGACAGAGATAAAGAAAGGAAGGGACAGAGATAAAGAACGAAGAAAGAAAATCCTCCTTGTGTGTGTACGTGCATGTGTCTGCAGAGCTATTTTGACTTCATTATGTACATTCATTAGGATTGTTTTGTGAAAGTGTCCAGCTCCCGAAAAGAAAAAAAATAGATTTTAGCATATCTAGATCATCTATTAAAATGGTATCAAAAGTTATACATTCCAAGGCATAATGTTTGACTACAAGCTGTCATGGAAGCAATAGATTCATTATAATGACGATAAAAGCGCATACATCTCATTGACTGTTTATCATTAACTGCATGGGATTCTGATAGGAAATGTCTAGCTGTAATTTATATTTCTGATGACTCTCAGGTCTATTACTCACCTTTCTCCAGTTTTATAGTTTCTCTGGACAGAATAGAAATTGAACAGGCAGAGCAGATTCTGGAGGGGAATTTTCTGTTGTGGCTGTTCTCTATTATCTCATTCCTCCAGCCTGAGCCATCCCTCACATGTGATCAGACCTGCACTGCCCAAGTGTTTCTCAGAAAATAAGGTTTAAAAATAAAAAATAAAGGGGGCACAGGGGAGACTTTTAACTATGAGTCCATTTCAAGTCTTGAAGGAATTTGACTCTAACGATCAAACACACTGTGGGTAAAATCTTAAAGGTGCAGTCAGCTGCAGCACTGGGAAAATCTCTATTATGATTAACAGTCGTTTTAAGTGTATAAAGACCAGAAAATTAGTCTCTGGAAAAATAAAGAAAGCAAATGTGTGAAATAGTCTGTAAACCAAAGACTCATTTGTGCCAAGGTATATGTTCAAGAAATCTGATCTTGTAAAAAAATCCTTATATCTGCAGAAAAGCCATAACAGAATCAAGGCTTAAATTTGCATATGAACCCATTCCCATCAAAACTAGAGTTTAAAATTCGTAGAATTTTGTACAGAAGACTAAGTTTTGCAGTTTTTTAAGCCTTGTAGATGTTAGAATGTACGTACCTGGTAGCTGCAAAAGACTACACTGAAGTTACGAAAGAAAGGGTTTATTTCACTCCCTTTAAAATTAGTATACAGGTTTGTACAGATGAGCTTGAGAAAGCTCCTAGAGCAATGGAGCCTGTTAGCCCTTCCTTCATGCTGCAGCATCTAAGCCCAAGCCCTGGCAGTATGCTCTTGCTATGTGATTTCTCCTGGCAGACTTTATTTCTTTTTTATTGACTACACCTATTGCATTTCTTCTTTTAACAGCACTTCCACAAATGTTAGAAAGAAGACAGGCACTAATAGCAGAGCTTAGAGGAACTTTTTTCATGTGAATACTGGGTTCTGATACAACACAAATGAGCAAGAGAAATCTGCATTCTCTCTTTTTCTCAGAGGGAAAAAGGAAAACAATTATTCTCATTTCAGACTCCCCTGTAATCAGACCCCACAATTAATCCTTGAAAGAAAACCCAGAATGATCATTACATGATCAACTTTCAATAATGTGGTTTTGTACAAGGAGATGTTCATAAAAGTTTAGGTAAAAACAATATATGATGAAATCTTAGTGGGTGTCTGTTGTAACGTCCTGGTGCTGTGAAGGACTGGCTTAGTGCAGTTTCACCTTTGTACAAGATTCAAGATGCATCTTGAATATCTCGTTTAAGAAATTATAATTTATATAAATATCTCTTGGCAGATCTAATCCAAAATGCTGGACTTTACCTTGGAGAAAGTCAAACGAGTCTAGAACTGAAGTTTACATAAATATGCTTGTTTCTAGAAAAAAAACCTATATATGCAAAAAATTATCTCTTCTTCTTGCAATAATATGATATTATCAAATGTAACAAAAGATCTGATGTAACTGAGGAAATTTTTGTAACAAAGTCTCTAAGATCAGTTGCTTTCTTGTATCTAATGCAGTCATCAAAAGAGATTTTTTTCGTTAGACAGCATGTTATACTGTAAATATTCTATTTTTCCGTAAGTAGAATAAGTGAAACTTTCACTTATACTAATACATTTACTGTGATCTGATGGATGGGAAGAAGGGATCAGATGGATAAGCAAGACATGTCACACAACTGAAATCTCCAGGTAATGAAGACACAAATGTTAAATTACACTATAACTGCCTAAATCAAAGCTATTTTCTTTATAAGAAGAGTTTAAGTAAATGTCAAATGTGAAAATAACTAGGCAGGAAAATTATTATTCAAAAATTGTCTGATGGCAGATTAAATCCCATGCCATAGTTAAAAAGAAATTAATCCTCGGTAAGTTGTGTCCAGGTTGCCACCACTAACGTTAAATGTCTGAGAGCTGTGTTACATTTGGAGCTGAGACATATAAAGGTATTTTCCTGTCTCCTGTAACTTACAGACATTTGAAAAACAGCCCTATTATTTGTACTTCTAGAACACATTGATTATATCAATTCTGCCACTGTTTTCATCACAGGGGACTTCAGACAAAGGCCCACACACAAAGGAAGTTTGCCCATGGACTTGCAGCAGGACTTTAAGGCACTTGAAACTTAAGTGCCTGATATGCCAAAACCTGAAAAGGAAAATAAATTATCTCTCTTTAATGGAGGAATTCAAAAGAGGACACTGGTAACACAAAAAAGAGAGCTTCAGATTAGAAAAAGACATAAAACAAATTAGAGTGAGAAAGGATGAAAAAAGAAAAAGGTGCACAAGAAACCAATGAGAAGACCCAGGCAGGTGCATAAGGGGCCTATAATAGGAATAAGCTGATTACGTTGTGTTTTTAAGCTGGACTGAAACAGGTGGAAGCAAGAAGCTGAAAAGGAAGACGAAATATTGGACTGTTGAATGAAAATATTGGACTGTCCATCGTGATGTGGGGCATTGCTCTAGACTAGAGTAGCAGCTACAGATCTTTGGGGACAGAAGGAAGTAGCATTGCTTCAACCTGGTAGAGGTGGTGCTTCAAGAATCGCTCCAGCTGTGGATAGGATTGGGCAGAAATTTTTTAAGTGACCCACCTTTACCTTTCCGGTTTGTTGCAGTACACTGTTATGG